>NC_047523.1:3318619-3394310 GCF_902827115.2 Pseudochaenichthys georgianus
CTCTCTCTCTCTCTCTCTCTCTCTCTCTCTCTCTCTCTCTCTCTCTCTCTCTCTCTCTCTCTCTCTCTCTCTCTCTCTCTCTCTCTCTCTCTCTCTCTCTCACACACAAAGTATATATGGACACATGCACACATTCCTATGATAGGAATGTGTGTTTGCTCTGCACTGTTGCAGCAGCAGCAGCAGCTGGACACCTGGCCTCTGGCCTGTCTTAAATTAGGCACCCTCCTCTACAAACCCTTCTCAAATGTTTCTTTCCTGGTTGTGTTTTCTCAAGTTCCTGTCCCACTTTACGTACTTCTCCTTTCTTGGATAAAACACACGTAATTTTTTTTAAGCAAAACACCACTGTACAAAGTGGTCTTTTGCTTCATTCAAATGCAGGGGTTTTCCACTAAAAATATTTTTGGGCAGTTGGCATGAACAATTTGGTTGCACATCTGCTTACATTGATTAACACTTTAACTCATGTTCATCTTTTTGTCATGGCCTTCCTTCATTCTCCTCCACACCTGTTAACAAGAGCAATTTCCTGCATTGCAGAGCGTTTCTGTTATCACATGTCCACATTCAATCAATGGTCACATTGAAATCACCCTGATTTCATGCACAAGACTGAGCATTAATAAATGTGATTCTTTTTGTTTCAACTGTTGACAAGTGCTTACAAAGGACATTAAATAGAAAGTATTGAATTATTCATTATTGTATCAGATAATTAAAATAAAAGAGTTAAGAGTACACTTTTCAAGTAGCTTGCTTCCTTCCACCAGACAGTTTTCAGAAAACTTCAGACGAGATTTCAAAATCAGTGGTGAGCTGTCAGGGCCAGCAATGCCTTCTGTGCTGGCCCTGTAACCAATACAATTACTATGTGTACAAAAATAATCTTGACTATTTAGTTAGACATTTTCATAGTATAATATCCACACAATTACAAAATTAGGTTACGTTTTGTTGAGACTGAATGTCCCACATCAAAAAGTCACAAAAACACCTCACAGTTATTTCAGTTGGCGGGGGCCAGCAGTACAGATACTGCTAGCCTTTTGTGAAAACACATTTGATTTATAATAAGCGTTAGTGACAGATTCATCAGCCAATCAGATGTTGATGTTCAATGACAGTATGCCCCCTGGGCCTAGCATCGTGACATGGGCTACCCTAATCTTCGAACTTCCTTCGTAGCTTGAGTGAAAAGAAAATGGCTGTCACTGCTGAACCAAATCTTGTTGCCAGTCTGATGAAAACTCTTTCAAGGCGTCCTTTTGGAGAGAAAAGCGAAATTATTAAAAAAGGAAGACCTCCACCCAAACTGGATACATTAACAAAGGCTAGCATAGGTTTCGTGCGCCATTTCAAAGAAAGCCACTAAGAGCGCTGTGAGTATCCCTCCACTTTGAACCTAGTGCTGTCCGAGGGAGCATAAAAAATGAAGGAATGCAAGATATTTTTTGAAAATCTCCGTGAATTATCTGCATTTTTTACACGTTCTCCAAAACAAAAAGTAGTTTCAAATGCTGTGTTTTCAAGCAACTTTGAGACTTGAAAAGCGCTATTTAAATTCAATTTATTATTATTATTAAAACACACCAAATTACTGGATGAGTTTTGTCAAAGACGCCTGCCACGCGTCACGCCGGTGAAGTGGCATTTTAATTGCAGGCTGGTGTGCACTGTCCACGAGAAAAGAGCAGAGCAGGTGGACCTTTTCCAGCACAACCTTGGCCAAGCTGCAGATTTTGAACAGAGAACTGTACACTGTGCGTCCGGACACCTGGCACAGTTAAAAAGTTTCAACTGCTGTGTTTTCCTCTTTAGCTTGACCTATTTGGGATTCTGCAAAGCAAGACCTTAGACATGCAGTTTAGTAGTGCCAAAAGTGTTGAAAGAGAGAAGGATAAATTCAATGACATCTTTGAGAAGACTGTGCAGACCGTGGGACAGCCGAGCCCACTGCGTGGAAAACCAGACGCGTACGCACTCCTACAGCCAGCTTCACTTGTTCTGTAGTTATTCTGGCTAAAATTGTGTTTCTGAAATCTCAGAACAGCTAAAGTACCTGTTTTTCAGGCAGAAATCTGGGTTAACTTATTTTTACAGAAATCTTAAAACTGAACCATTTGCTTAACTTTGATTTAAACAGTTGTACACATACAAGGGGTAATTGTAATTGTAATTTTTGCGCTGTCCCGTTCAAATGAAATCACCGCCAATCACATTTCCATGCTCGCACCAGGGCCGGGGGAGGGGTTACAAGGCTCGCTCTTGTGCTGCATTCACTTGCACTCGGACATTAGGGATTTTCTCTCATAAATGTCCGATGAGCCACAACTTCCGGGGAGGGGTGGCGCCGCTACTGCGTCAGGCCGGTGTGTCCTTGGGCAAGACACTTCACCTGAACTTGCTCCTGTGGGTATTGTCCACAGTTTCTGACCATTGCATGTATGTATGTATGTATATGTGTAATGTGTGTATATGTAAAGCGCCTTGAGTCATTGAAAAAGCGCTATAATAAATGTAAGGAATTATTATTTATTATTATTAATTATTAACTTTTATTTCAAAACAAAGCTGCCAACTGGGGTGGCAGGGATAAATTCAGAGGCATATTTGCAGGTCGGGTCGTCAACATGAATGTTAAAAACACCTAAGAGGAGAACTGATGGGGATATGGCAGAAAGCTGAGTGAGAATGTCAGAGAGGTCGGAGAGAAAGGAGGAGTTTGGCTTCGGGAGATGAGATGATGGCTGTGACCAGGGGAGTGGGACCAGAGAGTTTGAAGACCAGATGTTCAAATGAAGAAACATGGGGGATGGAGATTATGGTAGCTTTTATTTCCTTTCTGATAATAGCAGCTATACCACCACCCGCCCTTGTGGGCGAGGTTTGTCGATGTATGTGAATCCTGCTGGGCTGATTTGATTTATTGAAAAATAGTCCAGGGTTTTTGCCATGTTTCTGTCAGATACAGAAAGTCCAGGTTATTGTCTTTAATGAATTCATTCAGAATGTGGCTTTTATTGTTGATGGAGCGTGTGTTCAACAAGAACAACAAAGAAGTGAGGATACCCGGCCCGGAGGAAGCCCGGGGTCCCCTTCTGGAGCCAGGCCCAGAAGGAGGACTCGTCAGCGAGCGTCTGGTGGCCGGGCTTGCCACGGAGCCCGGCCGGGCACAGCCCGAAAAGGCAACGTGGGCAACACCTCCGCTTCTCCGTCCCGCGGGCCCACCACCTACGGGAAACAGCGATGGGGTCGGGTGCCCTGCTAGAAGGGTGAAAGCAGTGAAAGCAGAGGGTCTCGACGGACCAGACCTGGGCGACAGAAGCTGGCTTTGGGGACGTGGAACGTCACCTCTCTGGGGGGGAAGGAGCCGGAGCTTGTGCGGGAGGTGGAGCGTTACCAGCTGGATCTGGTTGGGCTCACCTCTACGCACAGCGTCGGTTCTGGAACCTTACTTCTGGATAGGGGTTGGACTCTATTCTTCTCCGGAGTTGCTCAAGGTGTGAGGCGCCGGGCGGGTGTGGGGATACTCACAAGTCCCCGGTTAGGTGCTTCGTTGTTGGAGTTTACCCCAGTGGACGAGAGGGTCGCCTCCCTACGCCTGCGGGTTATGGGGGGGAAAACTCTGACTGTTGTGTGTGCTTATGCACCCAACAGCAGTTCAGAGTATACAGCCTTCTTGGAGACCCTGGAAAGAGTCCTGTATGGGGCTCCTGAAGGGGACTCTTTAATCTTGCTGGTAGACTTCAACGCACATGTGGGCAATGATGGAGACACTTGGAGGGGCGTGATTGGGAGGAACGGCCCCCCTGATCTGAACCGGAGTGGTGGTTTGTTACTGGACTTCTGTGCTAGTCATGGATTGGCCATAACACCATGTTCGAACATAAGGATGCTCATAAGTAGGGTTGGGTACCGAGAACCGGTTCCAATATTTCGATTCCAACGGCATCATTTAGAAATGTGAATTTCGGTTCCGCTTTTCGATGCCTGAGGAACTGTTTTTCGCCGCTCTCCGTAGCCTACTGCATGACTGCAGCGGGGCGGGAAATGTAGCGTTGTATCTACACTTCCTACAGTGTAACCTGAGACCAGGGCCGGCCCGTCGCACTGGCGTTATAGATGTTCGCCTCGGGCGCCAGATCTGGGAGGTGCTGCGCTGGCAGCTCTGGGAGAAAAAAAAATGTTTTGACCGTTGGTGCTCATCCTAATTTCCGGCCTTGATGTAACAACATTCATAATTAAGTAAATGTAACACCCTTTTCATCCCGGTTACACGTTTCATTTGCCCTGTACGATGGGCGCTGTAAGTGATGAAAATGGGGGATGTTGGCTTATCTGGCGCCCGCAGCTCACAGCCAAAGTGTGAGTGAGCTAGGGAGAAAGGGAGGGGGCTGTTGTTATTAGCATCTGGTGCTAGCTGCTCTAACGGAAGAAGAAGAAGATGTTTCTACAATGATGTGGAGGAGAGTCCTCTCCAGTCAGACTGAGGCTGATAACTACAGCTCAGTGAGGTGAAGGACTCTGAGTGTTTAGATAGTTCACTTTAGTCTAAGTTATCGCAGTGGGTCTCAAACGTTTTGATCACAATTTATGTAAACACATATTTCCAAGGCACTCTTTTATAATTATTGGGATAAACCGGAGAAAACAGGTTTGAAATCATTCCAATGTATACTATAGGACAGTAAACCAGACATATCGTTTTAAACTGGAGATAAAAAAATATGCATAAATAAAATAGTAAAATAAGATATGAATGAACAACAAAAATAAAATGCGTTACATGTAGGCTATTTGTTATTGGCTATGGTAGGTTACTGGTTATGCTCACATACTTATTTAATTATTAAAATGTAAACCGGTCTTTTTCATATGGGTCTTTAGAGTTTTACTAGTCTCTAGTAATTCTGCTTAAAGTGCACCAGATTGAAGCATTTTACTTAAAAATGTTCAAACATTTCTTCCCGGTATGCCTGAGAAGGCAGATATGCTTGTTTTTCTCAACAAGAACTGTTTTTAAAAGTTGGACTGTTTCACTGTTGTAGCTTCAGTGGTTCTCAGGTTACAGTTACATAGCAGTGAATATAAACAGACTGATTCATGTGAATATTACTTTAAACTAACCTGTGTAAAAGTTTCTCGAATAAATGTAATTTTTTTGGTGGAAGAAGCATGTATCATTTGTTTACCCTGCCCCTCAAAGAATCGGAATTGAGAACCGTTAAGAACCGGAATCGAAAAGTAGAATCGGAATCGTGGAAATTCAAACGATACCCAACCCTACTCATAAGTGTACGTGGTACCAGAGCACCCTAGGCAGAAGGTCCATGATCGATTTCGTTATCGTATCATCGGACCTGAGGCCGTATGTTTTGGACACTCGGGTAAAGAGAGGGGCGGAGTTGTCAACTGATCACCATCTGGTGGTGAGTTGGGTCGAGTGGCGGGGGAAGCCTCTGGATAGACCTGGTAAGCCCAAACGTGTAGTTCGGGTGAACTGGGAACGTCTGGAGGAGGCCCAAGTTCAGGAGGCCTTCAACTCACACCTCCGGCGGAGCTTTTCGGGCATTCCTGTGGAGGTTGGGGACATTGAACCAGAGTGGGCGGTGTTCAAAGCCTCTATTGCTGAAGCCGCGGCGGGGAGCTGTGGTCTCAAGGTCTTAGGTGCCTCAAGGGGCGGTAACTCTCGAACCTCCTGGTGGACACCGGTGGTGAGGGAATGCTCCGGTTTTGGGACAAAATGAACATGGGATCACTCCGGTCATTGTACGTACTTCGTCTCACTGGAATATTAACGGTCAGATTGAATACAACATTGACCCAATTTATCCGGTCAATGAGGGGAGAGTTTTGAAAGTGACAAAACACTGTTTCACACATTTAAAAACACTTGAGCTTGACCTTGAGCTTTGGGTGAGCTCCGCTCCCACACATAGCTAGGAAGCAGCCTTATGAAGATTCCACTTTTTCTGTAGAAACGTTAGTGATTTTTTTTTTCGTATGATGGTGCCACTGCCAGAGTAGGGAGGGACTTCCACAGGCCGGCCGAAGAATGCTGATTGGAAGGTCGTGTTGCCAAGAGACTCTATCTGAGTCTGCGCACCAACCAAAGAGAACCACGTCCAAACCATGGTATCTCTTCAGCTAGTCTTGACCAATCATAAATGTACGGGCAACGCCCTGTGTAATAAAAATGTATGCACACACGAGGTTCGGGGCTTTTTCCGGAAATAATGGTTATAGATTACAGCTTTGCTGCCTGTAATTTCTAGGACGTGACGGAGTCCTTGGCCAAGTGAATATATATATTTTGCTCTCTCATAATAAATAGTTACACTTAGAAGTTGTCTGTCTTTGCTGGAATTTTGAACACAACAATTGAAAGAGACACTTTATATTGTACTTTATATTTTAATTTCTGTCAAATGATATGACTTGTGGTACAACAATTGTCTTTTTCATTGATGTTGAAACTGTAATTATTGCACCTGTAAAAGGGGAACAGAACAAAAAGAGTTAACTCAGGAATTTGGAGAGGTTAAAATAGGAACAATCTATACATAATATTTTAGTAGACTGGTCTAAACTAAAATAGGCTATTTTATACTATTCATCCTGTATGAATACAATTTAATTGGCCACATAAATATGAATGCAAGGGGAAAGAAAGTAAACAAAAGGGAAAGGTGATATACTTACCACTGATTTACTGAATTAAGTAGACACATTTTATTTTAACATACAACAAAGACAATGTTGTATGTTAAATGTTTTTTTTGTCTACTTCATTCAGTAAATTGCTAGCTGTTCTATCCAAACCACCTGGTCTCTGGTCTAATTATTTTACTGTCTATCCACTCCAGTAGAATCTTGAATTCTTCTGATCCAATAGCTTAACCCAAGATAAGAAGTGCTACACTTACATCCAAAACCAACGGGCAATGGAGGAAAAGAGAGAACCCTCTCTCCTTTCCTCCACACCGGGGACACATATTCATGTATAAAAGACGTACAAAGGTGCATTTTGCATGATAGGTCCCCTTTAACCATTTATAAGAAGTGTGTTTCAAAGATTTATAAGCCAGGGTAAGTGGGCAATGTGTGCCTGACTAATGACAAGAGCATTCCCTCTAATTACACAAGTTACAATGGGATTAGACAGTTCTTGTTTCTTAAAGGCCATTGACTGGCAGAACCACCAGTGAGGCATTCACTGCTGACAGGAACGGAAGCCACAGCTAATAAAAGTGTGTCATTTAATTAAGACTAACATTTCCTCTCATAATATAGCAGCGCATTTGAAGACCCTGCCTGACGTATCAAGAGATTTGTACTTACACCCCTGCACGTAATTAATAAGACAACAACATCACAGTGCCTGTGGTTCCAAATTCAAATTGCTGTGCCTGCATACACACAAAGCTGCTAATAAACAATATGTAAATTGGATTCCCTGATGAACTCCGGAGGGTTGGAGAATTCACATGTACTTGTGCAAAATGCAGGCAACAGTTATGAATAAAGAATGCTTCAAGTGAAAGTGGCAGAGACCACAGCTCAAAATATTTATTACAGTCCCTCAGCAGTGACACATGCCTCAGAATCTGAGGCTACAGTAGCCCCCAACCATTCCAGCCCATACAGCCGAGACAGAAGGTTATTGCTGATATGGTGAGGCTTTGAGGGCCATTATCAGACAGCACAAATAATTAAGGATGTCAATAATGTGAGAATAAGAGGGGTCTTTTGTGGAGGCCTTTTGTGGCAGAGGCCCCTTTCACATGAAAGAACTAGACACACTGTTGGACCTCCCCCTTGCTGGTGTGCCGATGTAGTCATTAGCTAGTGATAAGCCCGGGAGGGGGCAATAAGAGAGAGCGCAGGATCCAATTTGAGATGGAAAAATATGTGGCACAGGGACGGTATGAGCTGAAAACCCATGGAGCATACATTGGTGTTACAAGAAAGATTTCTAATCAAGATCAATATATATTATACCACCTTTTAGTGTAGCACTGGAACTGGAGAAAGTCATACTGTAAAATCCACGATAGGGCCGGATAAATACAGCCTGCTGTCGTCATCTGGGTCGTTGTTACCACTGTCCTCCGCTCCTGACATGATTGACAGCTGCATCCGCCGGCCTTGGACAGCAGCCAGCCTAGCTCTTGTGTTGCGGCTCTGCATGGTCGATCACGGGGGTCCCACCCTGGGACATTGGCTGCCGGGGTCCAGCGGGGAAACACTAGGCCCCCGGCAACACATTTAGGAAGTAGCACTAGCTGGTAATTGTCCTGTGCCAGCGGGAAAGTTGGAGGGACACAGGGACAAGACAAAGGGAGGACAGGATGAGCATAAGGGACAAGGCCTCCGAGCCTTTCATGGAAGAGGATCCGTCTAGACATCAATGCTTCACAGGAAAGATTGAGCCTCTTTTAATATGACTTTGAGAGACTCTTGTTCCTCCTTCAGGAGGGGGGGGGGGGGCACATTCATTGATCCGAGACAGAACTAGAGCTTGACCTCGCTCATATAATTTGATGTCAGAGATGTGATGACAACGGTCCTTAGCAGGGTTCACGGACGGATCTACGGGGGGCCCCCACCGAAGAGCTTAGCCCCCCTGCTGCCCCCCTTACTTTTGTGTTCTTGTACTTGTAAAATCGAAACGCCACTATGTCTACAACCTTCTCAAGTCATTATGACAAGCAATACCTAACCATTTTTACAAGAGTCACCTAAACTAAAGCCCCCAGGACTTGGCCCGGCCCGGCATCATGCCTGAACACAGTCTCCGGGTCACACGGAGCAGAGAGCAGCGACCAGGCATCTGAAGGTGAAGCCCTTTATCCCTCGGAACATTTTGCCCTTGTATGGATTTTAGTAAAACACTTAACACAATTCCCAGAACCACACACACAAAGTGGAACACACCTTATATACTGCAGAATGGAGCACTGCACTCAAAACCAAACACACACTTCATTTATAGAACAAGACTCTTTGTCCAACCAACTACACACCATCGTGCTCAATCTAAAGCACAATCATCTTTTATGGCGTATAAAGATTGTTGAAGTCTACAAAAGTATGTGCAGAAACACAAATAGACTTTGTGACAACTCATAGTTACGGTTGTGTAAACAACAATGATGCCTCTGTCAAATACAGTAAATGGAGAGGAAAACTTTGAGGAAAATGAAATACAAAACAATATTTTCACACAAAAAACGGAAAGAAAAACACAGTACTCTGCATTTGACCACAGCTCTTCATCAACCTGCAGAAGAAGCATCACCTGTAGGCCTGACGGTCGTACAGCTCCAACCGTTATGCTGCAAATAACTCTTCATCTGACTTCAGTTCATCCTCCCTCTCTCTCTCTCTCTCTCTCTCTCTCTCTCTCTCTCTCTCTCTCTCTCTCTCTCTCTCTCTCTCTCTCTCTCTCTCTCTCTCTCTCTCTCTCTCTCTCTCTCTCTCTCATCCCCCCTGTGAAGCTGACAATTGAGCGTCCCGACCAAGCAAGGAGGCAGAACGTCCAGACGTGTAGGCATTTATTAAATCAGACACAATGATTCACAGCCTCAATCCTGCTGAACATGTGCACACCGTCACCAACCACAGGGGTCTCACACCACACTACCAGCCCCCTAACAGACAGGGAAACAGAGCCTAAATACACACACACACGAATCAGCAATTAGACACATGTGGGGGGGGGGGGGCAGTGTGGTGTGAGACAACACAGGGCACCAGGTGCACACAATCAACAGCAACAGATATGGGGAAAGGGGAACAATTTTCAACATAAAACCAGCAAACTGAGACAGACAAACTAAAACACAGACAGTACATACATTTCGCCACCAACATAGCTACACAATCCGTAACGGGGGCCGAGATCTATGGCCCCAGGGGGGAGCTACAATTATTATTATTATTTTTATTAAAGGTCCCATGTCATGGCCATTTCCACTGATCATAATTCCATTGTTGAGGTCTACGACTACTAGAATAGATACTGTGCAATTTTCCAAACTCACATTGGTTTCGCATACAGCATCTCTGTAAAGTCTGTGTATTCAGCAGTATTCACTCTCTCCACTAAACGGCTCGTTGCAGCTCTTGCCCCCCCCCTCCCTGTGAGCCCAGTGTGCTCCGATTGGTCGGGACCAGTCGGGACGTTGTGAATCCCGCCGAGGTGTGATTTCCTTGTTTAGCGATACACAGCCAAACTCACCCTGAGCACACACAAAGTCACAGCCGAAGTAAAAACAATAAGTGTGGCTTGATATTGAGTAAGAAAAAGGTTGATGAACGCTGTGAGAATGGGTCTGCAGAGAGAATTTCGCCTCGACCCCAACTGTCTGTTATCAGCCTGCAGCCAGGGAGGAGAGACCAGCAGAGCTGCCTGCACTGAGTGTGCGAGGAAATCCGTGGATTGGTCAATTTGGACCAATCAGCGGGGGCTTAACGTAACGGCTCCGCGGACGTAACGTAACGGCTCCACTGATTGGTCCATTTCGTTTCGGGGACGACATGACATCATGATGTACCCGGAAGAATCAAATGGACAGTGACGTATCTCCAACGAGGCGTTTTGGGGAGGTATTTTCTGTGTTAGAGTTTTACTCGCTACAGGGTGTACTTTGAGGGTTTTGACTCTGCAGACCATTTACATGCATAAAAACCTTCATAACACATAAGGGGACGGGTGATAACCGGAAAAGCATGACATGTCACCTTTAAATTAAATCAGAAAATTATTGATTACATCAATGCAAATGTAAAACAAACAAATGTTGGACAGAAAACATAAAGCCAACACAGGTGATATGATTAGGCCAATGGCCAGCACCCATTAGATGTTTGACCTACCCATAGGCTAAATTATTTTGTGACACTTGAGTGACTTCCTGTTAGCTGGAGCGCCAAATTATTTGCTAACAGCAAAGTGACAAATGGATCGTTTTTTAGTCCTTAAACGTCCACATGTGGACACTCAATCAAAACCACCTGAAAGTGAAAGGGATTCTGCACATAATAGCCTCGTGAGTACAAGTAGCTTACTTCTGGATCTCTGTGTTTCATTCAAGCTCTGCTCTGTGTGTGCACTGTTAAAAAGGATATTGGTTTTTAGTCAGATGGGCAAATGTTATCATGCTGAGTGAACCCACTGCCCATTACAACTCATTAAGACGAGTTACAAAAACTTCAACTTGAAAAATATTTGTAAACTCAGAATAATCCGTTGCATTAAATTGATAACATGAGTCAGCCTCGGCATTGTATGTAACACGCATGCGCCCGCAATATGACGTCACACGCAGTGTCCCAAAACTGAAATGAATTTGAAATCCGAGTTGGCTGCCATCTTTCTTCCTCGCTCAGAGCCCGGACTGGAGTTATCAAGTAAGTACATTCAAATGTAATCTAGTTCATCAGCAGACAATGCAAATTAATCCTCTAACGTTAGTCTCTGTCTCAGACTGACTGTCGCCACACCTTTTGATGTATATTTCATATTTAACGTTAGTTAGTTTTAGGAAAAACGTTAGCATGTTAGCGAGCTAGCTAGCTAGCAGTAGGTTGGAAATTAAGAGCTGCCCGAGTGAAATAGCGAGTATATAGTGTAAAGCAAAGGAGGGTTGAATGAGTTGAATGTTGATGAGACAAATTCGGACCATCTAGATTTAACAACAGATGATTACATAGAGCAGGGGTCGGCAACAGGCAGACCGCGGTCCGGATCTGGACCCAGACGCCGACCTATACGGACCCGGAGCTATAATCAATACATTAATAGGGGATTTTTCGGCGCCTCCCACTTTTTTAACGCTGATTTGGGTGACTTGTGTAATTCGTGGATAACCGAAGAGTTATCCACACCTTGATATGATCATTATAGTTATTAATGAGACTAAATGAAAAACAGGTATAAAATACTATATGACAGCAACAAAAAAGTTGTTAAAAATAACAAGAATAGAGTTTAAAAGGGGAGTGATTTGTAAAATATCCTAAAAGGAAAATATGCTACAGTTCTGTTTCATATGGGTGTTGAGAGATGTATCCATAGATCTCTTAATGTTGCTCTCAAAGTGCACCACATTGATGCATTTAACTTCAATATTTAAACATTACACATATCCACAGTATTTAAGTAATGTTAATTGACAATAAATATTGTTGTTTTTGAATTGTACTTTCTTTATTTGATTGGCAGTCAGTTGTTGATTACATGCAGACGTTGATAAAGCTACAGGTCACTTCAATATATATCACACTAATTCATGAAGCAACTTAGACATTTTGATGTTCCGGTCCTTTGCATGGGGAGATTTTCTCTAACTGGACCTCATTGCATTTTAGTTGAAGACCCCTGACATAGAGGATCAAGACCTGCATGATTTGTTTCAACAGAAAGTTGCATCTTTCTTACTGCGTATGCAAACGATTTTGCATGTGTCTAAGACAAAAACCCAGGAAATTATAAACGAGCTATGTAGTATTAGCTCAGCTGTGGAAGAGTGCACACCACAAATAATTGGAAGTGTACTGATCAACCACAATTGTGCAGTAAATAGTGCAGTCACCACTGCTATAACAGAGATAGTTAAAAAAGCAAACCCCCTAAGTTTCCTGTCAAAGGGCGGACCTTTTGGCTCTGAATACAAAAGAGAAACTTTTTACAAGAATAATTTTAAAGTGATTGAGCCGATTGAATATGTTTTAGATGCATCTTCCATACGTACA
Source organism: Pseudochaenichthys georgianus (assembly GCF_902827115.2). Classification (NCBI taxonomy): domain Eukaryota; kingdom Metazoa; phylum Chordata; class Actinopteri; order Perciformes; family Channichthyidae; genus Pseudochaenichthys; species Pseudochaenichthys georgianus. The sequence goes on from NC_047523.1 coordinate 3,331,382, forward strand.
TTTGTTTATATTCCAATTCTGAAAGTCTTGACAGAGCTGTTAAATCGTAATAATGTTCTTCTATTTCATGTATTGCATGTTCAACATTTGTATATAGTTTGACATATATATGCTTGTGCAATACCAAATATTGCATCTGGGCAGCTTGTGAAATGTGAAAACGTAGGTCACTTTTAACTTGGACTAAAATGATGTAATGTCACTTCTTCATATAGATCGTCAAGGAATTCACCAGGCTGATGTCGATTGACCTCAATTCGCTCTATGAGGGTCTGGACAGCCACCTGCAGAAATTCCTTCAGTTGTTCAGGTCAAAGCGCTTTGAGGGGATCAAAGAAATTACATCCTTAATGGAGAGCCTCGACAAGGATGTAAGTACAGTTCTTTACTTTAAAGTACTTTGAGGCAAAAGAGCTGCCTTTCCACATTCATTCATGTGTTCTCGTGTAAACTCAATGTAATTGTTACGACGGGATACAGGGGAAGGACCCAAAAGCAGGCGCCTGATGCAGTTCAATGATTTAATAAACAACATGGTGGTACAAAGGCTTAAGGGATAGTGAGGCAGGCAAGGGTCAGAGAAGGCAGGCCACACACGGACACGGACACACGGAATATGAAGGAATCTATTAAGTTAGCTGTGAACGTAGTGCAAATAACCAGAATGCCTTGTGGAGTGAGGGGGTCATATAATTATGATAGCAACGAGCAATATTAATTTATCATGTGTTTTGGCAGGCATCGAACCAAAGGAAAAGGGCAGCAGTGTTGCAGGGCCTACCATGGTACATGAGGGAGAATCCTTCAACTATCATGAAGATGTGTGAGGTAAGCGCTGAAATGTCGTTCAAGATGATACAAAAAACGAGTTCACAGGGTTACACTAGTCGTTTCAGGCGTCGTCTGTGTATGCACATATGCCAAAGCATCTCTAAAGCACTTTCGTTGTTGTTTTTTATTTCTTTTTGCATGAAGTCAACGGATCCTGAAGAGGACGTCATCAAGGGAATGGTGATTGGAGTCCTTTTAGTCGTTGAAGATGTGAAGGAACCTCTTCCAGCTTCCTACAACGATGTCGCCCTCGTGATCGAGGAAAGGATAGTCATACGTGACCTTGGTGATGTACCCAATGCTTTTGTGAACCTGATGGGATTGCAGTACATGTTGAACCTTGACTATCCAAAAGACTTGAAATACACATTTGAGGTGATTCAGCGCCTGTTCATGGGAATTGGGTTGGACTCGTGCACTCCCTGGGTCCACTCTCTAAAGAATATATTGCTCAGTTAGAGAGATGGCCTAGGAAGATGTCTCTGCATCCGTCCCAAATGATGCATTTTCATTTTTTGTCCACTGTTTCATTTGTCCACTGTTCCAAGAGGAAAACAAATGTATAGCCCCTCTGTGGGTCACACCAGTTTATTTGGTTTTCATTTTCTATTGCTCTATTTTGAGGAAGTGTCAGAGAGACACTAGTGTGTATTTTATGTTGTACAGAAACCATGAACAGAGTGGATATTTCAGTACTGTTAGAATGTTTTAATGTTCTGACTGACAGTTAAGTTAAGAGAGATACAATTTGCTATGCATTTTACTGCAGCAACCCTGAACACTTACTCCTCAGAATGGACTATGTTTAACAAGTCACTCAATTACAGTTGTATCTATAGTGTAATTTCAGTGTTTGAGCAGCCCAGAGCAAAAACAATGGTGTGTTAGAGGGTGTTTTTTGTTTGGTCTGCATGTCCCAAGGAAGGTCTTTATGATATGTTGACATCCATTGACACACTTATTTGAATTAAAAAAGCAACACTGAACAGTTAATGAGTGTGTGGGTTGGAGTTCTTCATTTCTTCAGTTATTGATATTGTAATAACAGTCCTGATTGAAATGTCTTTTCAGCTATTTTTTCATGTGTTAATATAATTTAGACTAAGCTAGTTCTCATGTTGATGTATCGTATAACTTTGTAGCTATTAGTTTGCTTGTCCTGGTAAGTTAACTTGGTAATAGAAGTTGAACAAACACAGTTGTACATGTTGAGCTAACTTGATTAACACATTTTTAAGAACTCAATCAAATACGTTTAACCAACATCTTCTTAAGTTATCTTAACTAATATCTTCTAGTTCAAATAACTTGACACATGAAGTTGAGTCAACATACTACAAGTTGTATCAACTAATTTATTGAAGTGTAATAGACTTGACAATAAATGTTGAATCAACTTGACACAACTTAACTCAGTCAAAGCAACAAGATGACTTGACTTAGTCAAGTTGAGTCAACAAATCATTTTTAACAGTGTTTAACTTGGTACTATAAGTTGAAAAAACAAAGTTGTACATGTTGAACCAACTTGATTAACACATTTTTAAGAACTCAATCAAATACGTTTTAACCAAAATCTTCTTAAGTTATCTTAACTAATATTTTCTAGTCCAAATAACTTGACACATGAAGTTGAGTCAACAGACTACAAGTTGTATCAACTAATGTATTGAAGTGTAATAGACTTGACAGTAAATGTGGAATCAACTTGACACAACTTAACTCAGTCACAGCAACAAGATGACTTGACTTAGTCACGTTGAGTCAACAAATCATTTTTAACAGTGTGTGTGTGTGTGTGTGTGTGTGTGTGTGTGTGTGTGTGTGTGTGTGTGTGTGTGTGTGTGTGTGTGTGTGTGTGTGTGTGTGTGTGTGTGTGTGTGGCACGAGCCATTTTGTGTGCCTGCGCAAGCGAGCGAGCGAGAGCTCGTGCACCGGTGGGTATCTAGCGGAGATCGTTGTGGTTAGCATCTGGTGCTAGCTAGCCAAGCTAAGTGGAGGGAGAACTCTCTCCTGTCAGACTGAGAGTCTCAGATAACCTGAGCCCAGGTGAAGTAAAGGACTCTCAGTGTTTAGATAGTTAACTTTAGTCTAGTTATCTCAGTGGGTCTCAAACGGTTTGTTTTAAAAGGGGAGTGATTTGTAAAATATCTATAAAGAAATAGAAAATCTGTTTACAGTTCTGTTTCATCTGGGTGTTGAGAGATGTATCCATAGATCTCTTAATGTTGCTCTTAAAGTGCACCAGATTGATGCTTTTAACTTATATATTAAAAAAAATATCTACCCCACTAGAGGAGGTAAGGACCCTCCTACATGATGTTAGGTCCACCCCCCACTTGTAAAAATAGCACTTTACCCCTGCTTACACCTATATGCCGTGAGCTGATTATCGAGCCTTCATTGTAACAGTCGCGGGTGCACTGTGTGTGCGTGTGGGGAGTGTTGCAGTAGAAAATTCAACTGTAGCGCTGGTGCATTAATGGGAAACCCTTAATGTTTGAGCACCCTCTATGAAACGTCAAGCTACCCCACAGCACCCCCTAGAGAAAATCCTCTGGCGCCGCCACTGCCTACATAATAAAATATCTCTCTAAGTTACAAGGATGACCTTATTTTATCAACCTCAAACAGAAGCCGTTTGTTCTACAGTATTATCCCACTTAACGCTTAACACTTGTCTATTTCGTTTTAACCTTTATACTGTATATACAGTCTATGGTTTTAACTTGGAGGCTACGATTAGCATCGTTAGCACAGATGTAGCTACCACTCGCTTACACGCTAACCCAAGCCTTAACATTCATTACGTAGCTGATTAAAATCATAAACACATAAATAAGTACTCGAATTTCACTTACCGCAAAACCGCATTCATGCACCGTCTTTTTTAACCGCAGAGCGAGTCACAATAGTCCGATATATAAGCATGAAGACACGGGCCGTTAGCCCCGCAGTCATCCGGTTCGACCTGACTGTTGCTGTGACTGTCTGACTGACCCGAGCCTCGTCGTTCTGATAGCTCCGCCCCTTCGCTCCAACCCTCCTCCCTCCCCCACATCTATAGGTGAAAATTACTTTTGCGACACATTCATCGCAAGAAGTGTAGCAAAAGTCAAGGCTGCAGATTCGTCGATGTATACTGCCACAGAGCAGATTCGTCAAGTTGTAATGACTGATTTGAGAGGTTGTAATAACCAAGTTGCAGTTGTAATGGAAAATATATTTAAAAAAAATATATTTTTTTCTGCAAGTGATCATTTCATCACTAAATTCATTTTTTTTCTACAAGCTACTGTGACTTCAAATTTGGTTCACAGTTACGTGGATATTTTTTACAAGTGTACATTTGGTTCACAGATACGTGGATATTTTATACAAGTGTAAATGTATGCACACAAGCTCAGATTATTTTTCTGCAAGTGCTCACATCAGGTTTTACACGCTCTCGCATTTTGCACCATATCTACCTTCATAGACTGCGGCCTCTCTAGCTGAGCGGGATCCTCCCGGGACCGCTGCAGTTGCATCAGCGTGGCTATCTGCTGACGCTGCAGGCTGCTGTTCACCTTCTCCAGCTTCTTAGCGGCCGCTCGCTCCAGTTACCATACCAGACGTTGATGCGGTCGAGCTCCTCAGCCAATCTGCCGTCTTGCCTCCGGTCTCCGTTCCTCTTTTATCATGGATAGTTATCCATGATAAAAGAGGAACTTCCATGTTTCTCAAATGGCACTCCTCCTGCTTCTGATATTGCATGAATGACTTCATCATCTCCTTCAGTTGGTCCTGTCCCCTGATTTACCAGCCGTGGCTCCAGGCATAGCCACACCGTCATCTGGCTCCTCTCTTTGGTCGCTCTTCTTTCCTCTCGTTATTTTCATCTCCTCACTTGGTCAATCCCACTTCTGATACCAATTGTGAAGCTGACAATTGAGCGGCCCGACCAAGCAAGGAGGCAGAGACAGAACGTCCAAAAATATAACAATGATTCACAGCCTCAATCCTGCTGAACATGTGCACACCGTCACCAACCACAGGGATCTCACACCACACTACCAGCCCCCTAACAGAGCCTAAATACACACACACACACACACACACACACACACACACACACACACACACACACACACACACACACACACACACACACACACACACACACACACACACACACACACACACACACACACACACACACACACACACACACACACACACACACACACACACACACACACTAATCAGCAATTAGACACATGTGGGGGGGGGGGGCAACACAGGGCACCAGGTGCACACAATCAACAGCAACAGATATGGGGAAAGGGGAACATTTTTCAACATAAAACAAGCAAACTGAGACAGACAAACTAAAACACAGACAGTACATACATTTCGCCACCAACATAGCTACACAATCCGTAACGGGGGCCGAGATCTATGGCCCCAAAGATCACCTCCGTTACACCCTTTCTACCTCTTCCTCTTGCTGCTGCCTAGACCTTCCACATTTATCTAATTTCCCCTCCTCGACTCCTCTCCTTGACTACTCTCCTCACGTCTTAGTCCCGCCCACAGGAGATGCGAGCGGAGGAGTCGAGGAGGAGAACCGAGGAGGGGAAGCAGCAGGTGGTTAGAGAAATGATCAATCCTTTCCTCTGAGCGGTCATTTTAAAGATGACAGGAGGCATTTTTCACACACACATCACTCTAGGAATAGGGTTACAATACATAACCCACCGTTCTTGCAACAGGGCCTGCATTTCTGTTGAAGGGAAACCTATCTCCTCCTGGGATGATAGATTTGCCTCTTTTACACCCCTGAATGGAGGAGGGACGCTGCAGAACTGGAGTGAGTAACCCGGTCGCAGTATCCTGTCCACCCATTCTGTCAGTACACAGCTGAGCTTCCATTCCCCATAAAACTGTGTTTTAGGGGACATGCAAGGAGCTGTGGTATTCTCTGGTGGCCCTCTCCTCCGCCAAACCTTCCATGAAAGGAAGATTGGCTTATGGGGAACCAACTTTAAAAGGGCCGATTTTCTGCGGAGGTCCTTGAACGCACCGCGGCCACTCTCCGGGGCTGCGCCATGGATGTATAATAAGAACTGGATACAGCGTGGGAGGCGGGGCCTCATTCATTCCTATGAGAGCTGCTCCTTGCAGGGCCGCCTTAATGCACGGGCTGACCTGGGCTGAAGCCCAGGGGCCTACGGAGATCGGGGGCCTATCATGAGCCAAAATAAATAAAAAATTGCAAAAAATAAGTTTTTTATTTCGGATGTTTTAAAAAAAAATTAAATAAACAAAGTCTTGGCTTTCAGAATATGAAACTTTGATTTCCAAAATCACACGATAAATACATTTTTGAAGCTTGTAAAGGGAAGAAGACAGCTCTCCCTCGCCACTCTGCTCTTCTGCTGTTCCCCTCCCTCTGCTGAAATTATGAATGTAAGGCGTATAGTAATCATAGATAACACGGCAGGGTCCGTTCCAGTTTGTTTTCATCTGGTTTCAAATAAACAAAGTCTTGGCTTTCAGAATATTAAACTTGTTTCTGCAAATTCAGATGATAAATACAACTTTGAAGCTTCGGCATAATTACAAGCGGAGAACGGAGTAACTTGACATCACAGCAGGCCTAACAACAGCCGGTGTTTCTCGTGAGTGTTTTCCCCGGGAAACAAATACAAAACACACAAACGCAAAAATACACAAACACACACACACACACACACACACACACACACACACACACACACACACACACACACACACACACACACACACGTATACACACACACACGTATATACACACACACTCGCTTCCCCCAGACCAGTAATCCAAACGAAAATATCTTCCCTCCGTAGTATTTTGATCATTTGCTCCACTAATCAATCAGATCGATGGATTCCAGAGACTCAAACATGTTGACTCCGTAACAGTCAGTGGGCACCACTTAACAGCCAATCAGAATGAGAATATGTTTCACATGTGACTTATTCAAATTGCGAGTGATTGAGTGACAGATGAAGGTTGTTTAGGAGAAAAAGTTTGAGAAGAAAAAGTTTAAGAGTGGCGCTCGGAAAAGGAAATTGTTGAGGGAAAAGGAGTTTCGAGACAAGCAGCTATTACAAAAAATGCCGAAGCCTACAGGTTATTTTAAACCAGGATGAGGAGGAAGGACAGATGAGTTCTGTACCGAGCGGCAGCGGTGCCGCCCGCGGGGCCTCGGAGCCAAGTAGGCCGTCTGGTTCTGATGGAGTAGCGGGAGAGGAAAAACAGACAGGAGGGATGTTGGAGGAGATGGAGAGGACAACGAGGACTTGCTATGTGGAGGGGAGCCAACGGCAACTGGACAAATACATGAGGGAGGCCCGATACGTCACTCATCTGGAGGAGAGGACCAGGCGCGCGTATAGCAGAGTGGAGAAGTGCGATCACAGAGCCTGCCGAGGCTATAAATGACTTTGATTTGTTGTTTAAATAGGGGCCCTACAAAAACATCAGCCCCAGGGCCTGATGGCAGGTTAAGGCGGGCTTGGCTCCTTGGCGCATGAAGATAAAATGACCCAACTTTTGGAGAAGGGTCCAGCTTTGGCTGCGGCCAGTGGAGGTTGAACCTGTAGGAAGTTGTAGGAAGTTGTACTTCCAAATATGGTCAGAAGAGAGCACACCCAACACGTGACACGCTGACGCAAGGATATTTAAAGAGACATGGAGGTTTACAGAGAACAGACAACAAACAATATGGCGCACCGAGTACAGGTAATTAACGTATTGTGGTTTTAGATATAATTACATACTATTTCGGTTCTCGTTTGTTTGTCAATTTGGCTGTTTAGGGCAGTGTAATTGTGTTTAGTTTGCTAATTTGTATTTTAAATATTAAATGTAAAGGAATGGAATACATATATAGCTCTTAGCTTGACATGCTCGACGTTCAGTTAGCATATATTCTAACTGAACATGCTCGTTAAGTTAGCATGTCAAGCTAAGAGCTAAGATATGTGTATATATCTTAGCTTGACAGATGGAACAATGCATGTACTCTAATTTTTACAAGAATCTGATTTTGTGTAAGTTTTAAATATTCATTGAAGGTGTCTTTCACATTTGAATGTTTATTTATTTAAAACATGTATTAGTTGCTATACTGTAGACATGTAGGCCTAGTACATATGTATAATTATATTATTATTTTAAGTGTGGTTATATAAATGTAAACTTATATAAAGTTATTTGGTTGAGCCAAGTAACCCAGGTGGATGCAATCAGGTAATTAGGACAGAGCCTCTGTTTTTAGATGGGGTTTGTGGCCATGCTGTAGGCCTGATGTTTAAAATAAATGGTCAAATCTTATCTGTTAAGATGAATGTTTTATTTTAAAGGTTTTTATTTGTTTAAGGAGGGACCCCAGAGCTAAGGGCACGCCGCCTTCTCCCGCCGCAGGCAGGAACAAACTCTCGGTCCGGCATCTTCACCAGTGATGGGCCTGAGATACCCTGATACCCTGAGACCTGAAAAACAGGCTTAAATAAGGGGGATAGTTAAGATAAATGCATTTAAATATCAGCTGGAGCCAATGCGTGTAACTTCTTACATTTAATGAAGGCCATTTAAGTTGGTTATACATTGTGTAGTAGGGGTGCAACAACTAATCGACTTAACTAATTCAGTCGTCGATTAATTGGTGACGTCATCACGTGTGTTTTACGTGCCGTTAAGCTGCAACGTTATTGGTCTTTTTATCGGTAATGTATTATTGCTACAAAGACATTATATCGCAGTCTTAGTGTCGCCAACTCGTTTCTAATATGCAAAAAGACAAAACAAATGCGTCTATGGTGTATTTTCGACCTTTCCAATCCAGACGAGAGATCTTTCTCTCCCCAGTCTGTGTGCGAGGGGGCGGGGCAGTTTACACACACGCAGCTGCTACATGCAGCAACACACTGCGGGGATGGCGGAGAGAACACGCTCCGAGGTGTGGTTAAACTTTACCCATCTCGATGTGGACAATGCTCATTGCCAAAAGTGCAATAAGAGTTTCGTATGTAAGGGCGGTAACACGAACAATTTGTCTAAACATCTTGCAAAAGTGCTCCACATCCAGACGGAGGAATGCACCGGGTTCGACTGTCTTTCTAGTAGCTATGTAGCCCCATCCACGAGTAACGTTTCCACGTCAGGTGTTATGTATGCTAGTATGGGATTAGTTTTGTATCATAAAGATAAAGCAACACTTTCTCAGAATAAAGCAAAACTATGAGTTTAAAAGAAATAAAAACTGAGTCAAGCAAAATAAAATAAATTTCAAAAATAATACTATAAGTTGCAAACAAATCATTTGTGTAATCATGTAAACTATAAGTCTTTTTTCTTTGTTTTAACAGGTTTTTGTTTGCAGTTCTTGTTTCTTCTTTCTCAATGATCAGACTTTTGCTCTCGCTGCAGTTCTCTCTTTTGCGCTCCTTCACTTTTTGTTTGAGATTCTGACACAAAGGTGGGCGGGACTTTCAGGGGTGCGTCCCCATTGGCTACTCAGTTTTTGAGTGACAGCCCAGTCCTCCAGCGATTGTACAGTGAGCTGAGCGTGGATAGAACACCCCCAGAAGAACCAGCATTTCAATTATTATAATATTACAAGTGAAAATATATGTAAGTATTGATAATTTGTGTTGTTTGTGCTGTACTATACGGTCTGTTTCTTTATTGTGTTAAGTGAGAAGTAAAGCTGTGCTATGAAAGTTAGCTTGTGCTACCTTTAGATCCATAACAATGCAAGCTAAGTAGCCTAACAGTTAGCTCCATAGCTAGCAGTGAGTGATCGTTCAGACACCGGTGCACACACTCAAACGGACTTGTGTGCCTGACTCTACCAACAGGTTTATGATTCTGTTTAGATATGCAAGTATAAGCCATGATAGCTTATTTTATTAACACACTCATTTGATATGAAAATCAATTGAGGCTGAGTTAACTTTGTAGGACAACCTACCATCCATGATGCCCCTGAGCTGTGTTTTATTTGTTAAAGGTGACATGTCATGCTTTTCCGGTTAGTACCCATCCCCTTGTGTGTTATGAAGGTGTTTATGCATGTAAACGGTCTGCAGAGTCAAAACCCTCAAAGTACACCCTGTAGGGAGTAAAACTCTAAAACAGAAAATACCTCCCCAAAACGCCTCGTTGGAGATACGTCGCTGTCCATTTGATTCTTCCGGGTACATCATGATGTCATGTCGTCCCCGGAACGAAAAGGACCAATCCGTGGAGCCGTTACGTTACGTCCGCGGAGCCGTTACGATAAGCCCCCGCTGATTGGTCCAAATTGACCAATCCACGGACTTCCACACACACTCAGTGCATGCAGCTCAGCTGATCTCTCCTCCCTGGCTGCAGGCTGATAACAGACAGTTGGGGTCGCGGCGAAATTATCTCTGCAGACCCATTCTCACAGCGTTTATCAACCTTTTTCTTCTCAATATCAAGCCACACTTATTGTTTTTACTTCGGCTGTGACTTTGTGTGTGCTCAGGATGAGTTTGGCTGTGTTTCGCTGTGTATCGCTAAACAAGGAAATCACACCTCGGCGGGATTCACAACGTCCCGACTGGTCCCGACCAATCGGAGCACACTGGGCTCACAGGGAGGGGGGGGGGGCAAGAGCTGCAACGAGCCGTTTAGGGGAGAGAGTGAATACTGCTGAATACACATACTTTACAGAGATGCTGTATGCGAAAACCAATGTGAGTTTGGAAAATTGCACAGTATAAATCTATTCTAGTAGTCGTAGACCTCAACAATGGAATTATGATCAGTGGAAATGGCCATGACATGGGACCTTGAACTTCATATTTTTCATTTCCTAAAACATTTATTTTCCTCATATTAACAGTGCTGATAATTGAGACAGCGTGGCGTCCAGAGTCTTATCCCGTTTCCCCACTTCCTCTGAGGGGACAGCACGGAGGGGGGGGCATGAAGAAAGACCAGCACCAGCTTCATCCACGCTGGCGTTGCTCTTATAACTGGCTCAGTGTCATTTCATTTGACCAAATGTCTTTACATATACATTTAATAGATTTTATTATTATCCACCTTTTTTTTATGTCCTTTTATTTAAAACATTCTTTGAAATGTCATCTTCTGGTTAAAATTTCAATAAAGGTAATTTGTATAATCACTCTTTTGTCTTTATTCTACATGAAAATGTTCGAGATTGGATTCAAATCTGTTGATTATTCAGATCTTCCTCAGGAATAGTATGTAGAGTTTGTAATGCTAAATGTATATCATTTTCTCACAGGATATAGAATGAGACAACACATTGTGTACGAATGCTTCAGCTCTTCAGACCAACATAGTGAGATGTGAGCATGTTCCTAATTGTGTTGGTATGCAGCCTCGGTCTGCTCTGTTTAATAAAGCAAATCTGCCATTTTTATATTGTAGAATTTGTTAAATTAAAGCAGTCTTTAATTGTTTGTCCTAAACATAGCAATATATGCTTTTGAAATGTAACATGTCTTTGAAAAATAATAGTATACAGTTTATATTGTGCATCACCTTTAGCTTGAAAATACATAGATGTTTTTTTTTTTATCTATAAAATAAATAAATAAACAGACAGACACTTTATCAATCCCAAATTGGGAAATTATTTAACAGCAGCAGTGTGTTCAGGTATTACAATATTTAAAGTTGGAATAAAGTATAAACTACACAACACAAGTGTAATGCCCAGCAATCCATAAGATGAGTCCGATATGTTCATGAAACTCCCCAGGAGACACCGACACTAACGTGGCCGAGTGGACTCCGGAGTTTGCTGCATGAGTTGCACTGTATGATCTGTGGTGTAGTGGGCTGTCACTCAAAAGCTGAGTAGCCAATGGGGACACATCTCAGAAAGTCCCGCCCACCTGGGATGTTTGTGTCAGAATCGAAGAAAAAAAAATGATGGAGCGCAAACGAGAAGAGCTGCAGCGAGAGCAACAGTCTGATCATTGAGAAACAAGAACTGCAAACAAAAACCTGTTAAAGCAAAGAAAAAATAATTATAGTTTACATGATTACACAAATGATTTGTTTGCAACTTATAGTTTTATTTTTGAAATGTATTTTATTTTGCTTGACTCAGTTTTTTTTTCTTTTAAACTCGTAGTTTTTCTTTATTCTGAGAAAGTGTTGCTTTATCTTTATGATACAAAACGAATCCCACACGGAGTTAACTCAATTCTACAAACACGGGTTAATGATTAGAGGTAACTGAGTTATTTATTTTGTTAAAGTTTCAGCTATTCTGTTTACAGTTATGTCATCCATCCATCCATCCATCCATCTTCTCCCGCTTATCCGTGGTCGGGTCGCGGGGGTAGCAGTTCCAGCAGAGAGCCCCAAACTTTCTTTTCCCTGGCGACATCAACCAGCTCTGACTGGGGGATCCCAAGGCGCTCCCAGGCCAGCGAAGAGATATAATCCCTCCACCTGGTCCTAGGTCTACCCCTTGGTCTCTTCCCAGCTGGACGTGCCTGGAACACCTCCCTAGGCGGGCGCCCAGGTGGCATCCTAACTAGGTGCCCGAACCACCTCAACTGGCTTCTTTCGACGCGAAGGAGGAGCGGCTCAACTCCGAGTCCCTCCCTGATGACCGAACTTCTCACCTTATCTCTAAGGGAGACACCAGCCACCCGGCGGAGGAAACCCATCTCGGCCGCTTGTATCCGCGATCTCGTTCTTTCGGTCATGACCCATCCTTCATGACCATAGGTGAGGGTAGGAACGAAAATGGCCCGGTAGACAGAGAGCTTTGCCTTCTGGCTCAGCTCCCTTTTCGTCACAACGGTGCGGTAAAGCGACTGCAATACCGCTCCCGCTGCTCCGATTCTCCGGGCCATCTCACGCTCCATTGTTCCCTCACTCGAGAACAAGACCCCGAGATACTTGAACTCCTTCACTTGGGGTAAGGACTCATTCCCTACTTGGAGTGGACAGTCCATCGGTTTCCTGCTGAGAACCATGGCCTCAGATTTGGAGGTGCTGATCCTCATCCCAGCCGCTTCACACTCGGTTGCGAACTGATCCAGTGAGTGCTGAAGGTCGCAGACCGATGAAGCCATCAGAACCACATCATCTGCAAAAAGCAGTGGTGCAATCCTTAGTCCACCGAACTGCAGACCCCCCCCCCCACGACTACGCCTCGAAATCCGATCCATGTATATTACAAACAGGATTGGTGACAAAGCGCAGCCCTGGCGGAGGCCAACCCTCACCGGAAATGGGTCCGACTTACTGCCGAGGACCCGGACACAGCTCTCGCTTTGGGAGTACAGAGATTGGATGGCCCTGAGTAGAGACCCCCTCACCCCATACTCCCGCAGCACCTCCCACAGTAACTCCCTGGGAACCCGGTCATACGCCTTCTCCAAGTCTACAAAACACATGTAGACCGGATAAGCGTACTCCCAGGCCCCCTCCAGGATCCTTGCGAGAGTAAAAAGCTGATCCGTCGTTCCTCGACCAGGACGGAATCCGCATTGTTCCTCCTCAATCTGAGGTTCGACAATCGGCCTGACCCTCCTTTCAAGTACCTTGGAGTAAACTTTCCCGGGGAGGCTGAGTAGTGTGATGCCTCTGTAATTGGCACACACCCTCTGATCCCCCTTTTCAAAAAGGGGGACCACCACCCCGGTCTGCCACTCCTTCGGTACTGTTTCCGACTTCCACGCAACGTTGATGAGACGTGTCAACCATGACAGTCCCTCAACACCCAGAGCCTTCAGCATTTCCGGGCCGATCTCATCCACCCCCGGGGCTTTGCCACTGTGGAGTTGTTTGACGACCTCAGTGACCTCCCCCCGGGAGATTGGTGTTGATCCTCCGTCATACTCCAGCTCTGGAGTTGTCGGGTTCAGGAGTTCCTCAAAGTGTTCCTTCCAACGCCCCAACACTCCATCAGTTGAGGTCAGCAACGTCCCATCCTTACTGTACACAGCTTGGATGGTTCCCTGCTTCCCCCTCCTGAGGTGTCGGACAGTTTTCCAGAACAACTTTGGTGCCGCCCGAAATACCTTCTCCATGTCTTCTCCAAACTTCTCCCACACCCGCTGCTTTGCCTCGGCCACGGATGAGGCTGCTGCCCTTCGGGCCTGTCGGTACCTTGCAACTGCCTCGGGAGTCCCCCGGGATAACAAATCCCTGAAGGCCTCCTTCTTCAGTCGGACGGCTTCCCTGACCACCGGTGTCCACCAGGAGGTTCGAGGGTTACCGCCCCTTGAGGCACCTAGGACCTTGAGACCACAGCTCCCCGCTGCGGCTTCGGCAATAGAGGCTTTGAACACCGACCACTCTGGTTCAATGTCCCCAACCTCCACAGGAATGCCCGAAAAGCTCCACCGGAGGTGTGAGTTGAAGGCCTCCTGAACTTGGGCCTCCTCCAGACGTTCCCAGTTCACCCGAACTACACGTTTGGGCTTACCAGGTCTATCCAGAGGCTTTCCCCGCCACTCGACCCAACTCACCACCAGATGGTGATCAGTTGACAACTCCGCCCCTCTCTTTACCCGAGTGTCCAAAACATACGGCCTCAGGTCCGATGATACGATAACGAAATCGATCATGGACCTTCTGCCTAGGGTGCTCTGGTACCACGTACACTTATGAGCATCCTTACTGTATGTTCGAACATGGTGTTTTTTATGGCCAATCCATGACTAGCACAGAAGTCCAGTAACAAACCACCACTCCGGTTCAGATCAGGGGGGCCGTTCCTCCCAATCACGCCCCTCCAAGTGTCTCCATCATTGCCCACATGTGCGTTGAAGTCTCCCAGCAAGACTAAGGAGTCCCCTTCAGGAGCCCCATACAGGACTCTTTCCAGGGTCTCCAAGAAGGCCGAATACTCTGAACTGCTGTTGGGTGCATAAGCACACACAACAGTCAGAGTTTTCCCCCCCATAACCCGCAGGCGTAGGGAGGCGACCCTCTCGTCCACTGGGGTAAACTCCAACAACGAAGCACCTAACCGGGGACTTGTGAGTATCCCCACACCCGCCCGGCGCCTCACACCCTGAGCAACTCCGGAGAAGAATAGAGTCCAACCCCTATCCAGAAGTAAGCTTCAGCTGTGTCAAATAGATTGTCCCCTTTAGTTAACGTTATTTAAAAGATACTGATCATGTCCCCTCTATTGTATTACGAGCGTCCATTGGATAACGGAGAATTGTACACCCGGAAGTAAGTATTCTCCTTACTGTCGATTGATTTTACAGTGATATCTGCACTACTCATCGACTCAAAAACACCAGATTATCCTTGTTAATTACACAACATTGATTGGTTTGAATTGTGTACAATACTTTTGTATTTTCCCCCTTCGATTTGGAGAAACAAATGTTTTTTCTGAGTTTTAGGATGGCCGAAGACACTACACTACCCAGAATCCTCAGCTATCGTTTGGGACTACACCATGTGCTTAGCTTGACAAACCCCGTGATCAGTCCTCAACCTCTGTGATTGGATGTTGTGCGCGAAGTTTACACAGAGCATCAAAAAGGACTTTGAAATGGAATGAAACCCATCGACGACACACTATTCAAAACAGGAATCGAACGTGTCCTCCCCCCCTCCTCCCCCCTTAGGTCACAGGCTCCTCCAACAGTGCTACGCAATAAAACAGATACACAGAAAAAATAGTGAAATAGTGCAACAAGTGATTGGAATATGGTATATTAGATAAATAATTTCTAAGTAACAGCCAGATGAATGTTATGGATGTTGTTTCTAAGTTCAGGTGTTTAATAATCGTATAGCCTGTGGGATGAAGCTGTCTCTGTGTCTGGTGGTTTTAGTCCGGATGCTGTGGTACCGCCTGCCAGACGGCAGCAGACAGAACAGTTTGTGGCTGGGGTGATGGGGGTCTTTTATAATCCTGAGGGCTTTCTTTAAGGTTAACCTGGTATTATTACTCCACTACATTTATTTTAGTTACTTTACAGATTTGGATTAATGATGTGAAATATAAACAACCCTTAAATCAGACTTTAGTTACACCTGAGTGAAATTCAGTGAAGGTGATTGTCAAGTGCCAACAATCAGGCGAGATATTTGATAGTTGGTGCTTGAGAAGACTAAGCATTTATCTGCAGATCCGTTTAAAGCATATTCATTACTCGTTATTCTCTAATAGTTAATTAAAGACTGTATATAATTGCTATTTTGCACATCCCTTTCAAGATTTCAAGATTTTCTAAGGTTTATTGACATATCATATACACAACAGTGTAGTTATGCAATGAATGAAAAACTTGGGTCACAGGTTCCTCAACAGTGCATTACATGACATCTATCAATATGTGTGTACCTCCACCATTACACTGTCGTATTCTGCACATTTCTTATACTATCTACATACATAAGATTATAATTAATGTGTATAATATCAGTTAAAATAAGTGCTTCAACATAGTTAACATTGCAGGAAAGTTGATTGTCAAGTTCCAAAACAAACCATGCAATTTAGACTTTGTCAGGCTTAATATTTATCTGTAGATAGATACCCCTAAAGCTTTTTTCCTATTTAAAAGAAGACCTTAACATACAGTGTTCTTTAATGTTTAAATAAAGCCTTATTAGTTAGCACATCCTCCTATCAGGCACTACACTGTTTTATTCTAGATATCATTTGAGTATCTTCTTGATATTTTCTATTCTATATTTATATCATTGACCTTCTACTTTCCCACTATTTTGTATGTACTCTTAATATTTAAATGTTTTCATAAAATATAACACATTCAAAAGTGCTTTACAAAAATGAAAGACATTAAGAAAAAGGCATTTTAAACAGTCATTAAAAAGCAACACAATCTTCCTGCATTGCAATTACTCTAAACGTGCAATAACGTGCTTTAACCAGTAGGTGGTTTGGGTTAAAAGCATAGGTTAAAAGGCTGTCAAGTTTACAGTGTTAACAAAATAAAATATACTGCTGTTTCCGGTTTAGTTTACGACGAATATTATTTTGTTATTGTTTTGATATTTGTAACACAAAAGCGATGGAAAAAACCCATAGGAACACAGAAAAGATGGTCTTAACCCAGCGGTCTAGAAGTTAATAAAAAACAATAATATCAAAACAAAATATTACTACTAACTTTATTGTGAAATTAAAACAGAACTGTAAAATAATAGTTTCCGGTCTATTCTGATGCCCGATCTCTGGAGATAAATAAAGAACTACGACAGATGTGTAATATTTAATGCAGCCAAACCATTTATTACAATGCATTCATGTGATGACTTTCAAAGAGTAAAGCAAGCACTGCTGAATAAAGTATGATTTTCTCTTTTCCGAAACCTTTTTTTTTTCATATGGAATGCAGTTGGAGGTCAACCAATCAAAGAGTTTGTGGACTGATCACAGGGTTTGTCAAGCTAAGCACATGGTGTAGTCCCAAACGATAGCTGAGGATTCTGGGTAGTGCAGTGTCTTCTGCCATGCAAAAACTCTGAAAAAAGAATTGTTTCTCCGAATCGAAGGGGGAAAATACAAATGCATTGTTCACAATTCAAACCAATCAATGTTGTGTAATTAACAAGGATCTGGTGTTTTTTAGTCGATGAGTAGTTCAGATATCACTGTAAAATCAATCGACAGTAAGGAGAAAACTTACTTCCGGGTGTAAAATTCTCCGTTATCCAATGGGAATGGACGCTCGTAATATATTTTAAATAACGTTAACTAAAGGGGACAATCTATTTGACACAGCTGAAGCTCTGGCCTTCCTTACAAACTAACTAATTTAATAAAAATCATAGTTGTATTACACACAATGCACTGTTTTTTGAGAACACAAATTCGTAACTAATGTAATTTTTACATTCTGACGAAAAATAAAAATAATTATGAATACATATAAAATAAAAGAAGCCTCCTGTGAGTTACTACAAGCTATAAAGTAGATTTAAAAAACGTTTTATAGAATAAAAGCTCACTGCGGGACGTTGTAGAAATGCGTGTGTGCACCACGACAAAGGAGCCTCATTCACTTTACATAGGGGTTGTTTGCGTGGTGCCGACACGCAAATGTAACAAAGTTCGTGACTCCACCACGCATTGTGGTGTTAAGGAGTCGTGGTGGAGTCACGCATTCTGGTGAGATCAGGTTGGTTTATTGTGTGATAGCCAGTCCTGTAAAATATTCAAATCCTATTAAAGAGAGATCTGAATTTGTGAAAAGTCAGATTTGGATGTATGACAGTGTCATCAGCATAAAGGTGAGTATGACAATTAATGAGACAATAAGATAAATCATTTATGTAAATAGAAAACAGAAGTGGGCCCAGAGTTGATCCTTTTTAAAATATAATTTTGCAAGTTAAAAAAAAAATGTTTTGCCGTAAAACTGTGAAGTAAGACGTTTTTTGTTTGAAAATGCTCAATGAACTACATCTCTGGTCTCGCACAACAACACACGTCACCAAGATGGCCGTCACTAGTACTGTCTTGCCAAACAAGAGATTGACTACCCTCACTATCACCACAATGAAACACGTCCAGAAGAATGCCATGCAAAGCTGCCTGCCTGCCTTCCTTCGATTCTCCCTGAACGGCCTGATCTTTTTAATGTTCAATGTTAACCATTTGTGCAGATAGCATGAAGTAGAAAAGATCGCCGATGCTAATGTAGCGTTAGCGTTAGCATGTCTCCCCCGGGGGCATCCGGGTTTAAACGGTGTATGATCACACTGGTTTGACAGTACTCGTCAAAGGGTTCACGAAATATGACTACTACTTTTACTGTTTAACATTTTGGGTTACTTAATGTTACTTCATGTTAAGGCTAATAAAAATGAGGCTAAGGCTGTATTGCTAACTAACGTGCTTGCTACTAGCAAGGTAGCTAACTTGATCTAGCCACTCCTGGTCCTTTCATCCGACGGGAAGCGAAAGAACGAGCAAGACACATTGCTGGTATGATTACAACCTGGTACAAAGCACACAGGCATCTTGTTAAAGTTATCTTATCTTAGTTATCTCTTATATTTAGTGGAGGAAAACAATGATGACATCACTTACGCAACTCTGGGATTTGAAGTCTTTCTAGTTGTGTATTTTTCATAGTCTTATATTTCATAGTCTTATATTTCAACAGTTTTACGACAAACTGTGACTTTTTTGACATGGACATTATTTTTTAAGATTGACAAACATCATATGTGTAATTCATGGCACAATTCAAACGGGATCGAAAGATACGTTTTCTCTCGCCATTGACTTCAATACATAATTTTTCCGAAATATGAGGTCCACCGGAAAGGGAGGGACTTCGCCTCTCTATATAACTAGAAGGGTTGCGTAATACAGTTCTTCTCGATTGCTAACACACATTTTTTTTTTAATTGCTCAGTTTCTCAGAACACTAAACACAATTCACAAAACCACACACCCAAAGTGCAAAACACCTCATTTCTCCTGCTAAGTGAAGAACTGCACTCACAACTACATAAACACTTACCAAATGCAAACGTTTGCACCAAATATAACACTTCATTCATAACACTAGATGGTTTGACCACCCAGCTACACACTGCTGAGCATACTCTAAAGCACTCTCATCTGTTATGGGCTATGCTTTGTACATAGAGGTTTCTCGGGAGAAAGATTGCTTGAGTTTACAGAAATACAGTAAATGAAGAAATACAAATGAGTTGTTGAAAAAAAATCACATTTTATTCAAAGATAACAATGTGCAACATGCATCTCAGCACATAGCTACTATGCTTCGGATCTCTCTAAGTGTGATGGCATTGTTTGCCAAAACCCAGTTTGTAACTGCTGCTTCCTGTGCCTCATTGAACATCCTTAGCCTTCCACCTGCACCTCTTTGTTCCTCAGTCCTTCAGATAAACAACAAAGTGTTTAGTTTGTCGGTCACGGTCAGTGCCTGTGTTGTATAAAAGTAAGTTTACCACAGTACATTGTGCAGGGTTTTTGTACAGTTATACAGTAGTATGCAACATGCCAACAATTCAGTTACAGTAATGAAGTAAATACGTTTCACACAACAGATGCTCCTCCGCTCTCTTCACTGGCTTCCGATAACTGCTAGAATCCACTTCAAGACAATGGTACTTGCGTACCATGCTGCGAATGGATCTGGCCCTTCCTACATCCAGGACATGGTTAAATCGTACACCCCAGCACGTGCACTCCGCTCTGCATCAGCCAAACGGCTCGCTGCACCATCGCTGCGAGGGGGACCCATCAGCAGAAACACGTGGGTTTGCTATCCTGGCTCCAAGATGGTGGAATGAGCTCCCATTGACATCAGGACAGCAGAAAGCTTACACACCTTCCGGCGCAGACTGAAAACTCATCTCTTTCGACTCGACTTCGAGCGATAGAACTATTAACAAAGCACTTATATACTAATAAAGGGCTGGCTTATCTAAAGCCAGTTGAGTAGCACTTGAAATGTTTTTGCTCTATGAAGCCTGATGTACTTATATGATTCTGTTTTCTTCAAGCTTGTATTTTGTTGGTCGAACGCACTTATTGTAAGTCGCTTTGGATAAAAGCATCAGCTAAATGCAATGTAATGTAATGTAAAGATATAAGCACTGATATATCATGAGAGTATTCTTCTTTGTCCACGTCCTCTACCTCTCATTCTTCCTCCTCTCACTCTCAGCCCTTCCTCTTCCTCTTGCTTCCATGTTGGCTTCCATTGTTGCTGTAAGAAAGTACTCACCTGTGGTCTTTTTATTGTGCTAACATCCTGATTTATGAGCCAACAATTATGCTATCAGGTGTTTGGTCAGGTGGAACGTGTTTCTTGATTCTTGGTCCATGTGTGAGGCATTTTGAATATCAGTATTTTAAACCTGCTAACACGTGACTTTATGTCAGATTCCTGTGTCTTACGTGGAGAAAGGTGTGCAGTGGTTTGCAAAATGTGCCATGTTGATTTGAAAGTTGTGTGAAAAGCTGAAAACGTGTTTAGAGTTTTGGAGATTTGAGCCAATGTTTTGCTTTTTGAGTGTCAGTTAAAATAATTGTGCTTCATGTATAATTTTAGTGTGTTAGTAATCGAGAAAAACTGTAAAAAAATTCACTCACCAATCCATAATCATGAAGGTGGAATCTAACTATATCCAGAATAATTTGTATTGCGTCAAGGGGTAGAAACATGTTTATTTCTGCTGTAAAGTTGGGCATTTTAACATGGGGTCTATGGAAATTGCTCCTTTCTGTAGCCATCCCATATGGGCCAATAGATGAACTGCAGTTTGTGGCACTTCCTTATTAGCCTCCCGGCTCTGCCCCAGAGTTTGCCGCTTGGTTGAGCCCCCCCTGGAGAAAAATGCACCAGCCGCCACTGCAACACACACCTACACACTGCACAACACCAGTGGCGGTTCTAGACCAATGTCTGGGGGGGCCAGGCTGGGGCCAGTTATTTTCTGAGGGGGCACAATAAATGCAGGACGAAAAAGACAAAGACAGTATGAAGTAATTGCACATAAGAAAACAATGCAATACAGTTATTGGCATTTGTTTTAGTACACATATTTATTTCAGATACTTATAGTTTTTATGCTCTAATGCAGGGGTGGGGAACCTCCGGCCCCCGGGCCGTATACGGCCCGCGAGACCATTTGGTTTGGCCCTCGAGGTAATTTATTAACACACGCAAAAAAGAAAAAAAATTAAATAAATCTAGACCGCAAAATAATTAAACAAGCGAGTGCCTGTTTTTCCTGGCAACGGTCATGGTCCTTGAACACAACACGAGCCTAACGTGTCATCACGTGGTATATGTCTCGTCTGACAGGGGTGCAGTGCTGACGGAGAGCACCAGAACGCCACTCCGGGACTTCAAATAATTGCAGTACCCATAAGTCCGTAGGCTACACATGCTGCAGTTTTTGCGTGGCTGTGTCTTTAGTTGAAAGCCCAGTGGCGATCTGTCATTCTGATCATACAGTCAATAACTGTGTTGTTATTAGCATCTGGTTAGCTAGCTATGCTAACGAATATAAGAAGCTTTTTCTACAACCAGTGAGGTAAAGGCACATCTTTATATGATCATTATAGTCATCAAAAAACAAGAGAATAAAGTAAACAGGTATAAAATACTATATGACAGTAAAACAAAGTTGTTATTAATAAACAAGAATCCAGTTCGAAAGGAGAGTGATTTGTAAAATATCCATAAAGAAAAAGTAAATCTGCTTACAGTTCTGTTTCATATGTGTTGAGAGATGTATCCATAGATCTCTTCATTTTGCTGTGCACCAGATTGATGCTTTCAACTTCAATATTTAAAAAAAAATCTTCCCGGGGGAGCAAGCCCCCAGACCCTCCTAGAGGAGGTTAGCCCCCCCCCCCCCACTTAAATCATGTCCACATGGATAGGAAACTAAATACATTTGCACACATCTTGTGTCCATATCTTTCTGTTTTGGTGGTCATGCCACTCCGTGCACGTGCATGCATGCGCGAGTCATGGCAAGATATCTGGATTAAGAGGTTGCTTTTTCTTTGCACAACATGAAAGAAAGGCCAAATGAATGTGCTGTGATTTTTAAGCAGAGGTCAATAATTTGTACGGCCCTCAGAGGATGTTGAACAAATTGAAATGGCCCTTGAGAGGAAAAAGGTTCCCCACCCCTGCTCTAATGGGTCTGACTACAATGACAAATAGCGTTAGTTCCACCTATTCCGGCAGCTTTTTTTTCCAGGGGGGCCACAAGGGGGTCCAAAGTCATTGTTAGGGGGGCACTAGAACCGCCATAGAACCGTACACACTGTACAACACGCACCTACACACTGTACAACACACACCGTATAGCTCCTACAGCAAATAATCAGGATACAGCCGTTGTGTATTTTATTATGTGAAGCACTAAATGGTTTTAGAAAAATATCGACTCTTTGTTTGTAGATATCTACTACAGTTTTTGTCAGTTGCTAATGTGACCCACACAAAGTGTGTGATCACAATTTTATGTTTATATTTAATATAATTTTAGAAACCCGTTTAACAATGGACAGCAGGGGGCAGTAGATGGCAGGGTAACACTGCCGTAAAGTGATTTGCGCCTGCCGTAAACGGACTGATCTGGCAAGACCCGCCAAACGAGCAGCTAAGAATTTGGTTGTTCATAATTTCTCCTGTTTTGCAGGTCAGTTTTGTGTACATATTGTCACAAGTGTTATACATATCCACGGTAGTGTTGTGTCACGATGTCCTAGTGTTTGAAGTGGTGTTTGGACGTTATGTATTGTCTTCAATTCTGCGTAGGAGACTGCCTCGTGGTTGCTGTGTGCGCGTGTGTGTGTAATGGCGGTCGCTATTTCAGTAGCATTACTGAGCTCTTTGATCAAAGTGAATGCAAGTAAATGTAATTGTTTACAGCTCCTGTACATTTTGTACTTACATAAGTAGTTATACAAATGCACACTTTCATCACATTAGTATGCATGGAATGTGACAGGTCGCCCCACCCCTTTTGACCGAAAGTCCCGCCCCCACTTCCGGCGGATGTCCCGCCCCCGCTTCCGGTTTACGAAATAAAATAAAATAAAATAAAATTTAAAAAATGAGAAAAATAAAATGCCGTTGTTTCAATCAATTAGTATGCATAGGATATATGTCCCGCCTCCTAACCACTTCCTGTGCCCCTAATCCTGTATACAGTATTGAATGTAACTTACAAATACTTGTGTATATATATGTGTGTATATATATTTATGTGTGTGATATACATATATATATATATATATATATATACAGGAGAATAGCCTACACCTAAAAAAGTATTTGCTCTGCCATAAAAACCAAGTACAATATAATGCTAATTTGTTAAACAAGCAGGAATAACCCTATTGGCTGCTTTTTAGAGTAATTTACATATTGCGTTGCCTATAAGTAAGATCCGAACCATCTAGACAGCCTCTCTTTGCTTTTCCCCCATCAGGCACAGATATCTGGTAAGTACTTTTATTTTTTTATGTTATAATATCATGTAGTTAGTTAATGCTGCTTGATGTCTGTTAAAGAACCTCTATGCATCTGTTGTTTTTTCTATTATATAAAAGCCCTAGATTGTAATTATTTAGAAGCTTTTAATGAAGTATCCTTCTAAGTACAAAATACATGTTGAAGCCCTCAAGTAAAATGAAGGAGTTTTCTGTATTATGCATCACTGAGTTTTAAAAGCTACATAGTTTGACTGCAAAAGACTCTGACTTTTCTCCAATGGGCTCCGCCTACCACTCATCATAACAAGCCCCACCTTTCCTCACCAGATCATTTAAAAATGAGAACCCTTCAAGGACATTTTAGAGAGCAGCAACCATGGATCTGAGAAAAACCAAGTCTCTCCCCACGATCTGCAGCCTGGATCAAACGCCTACAGGACCGCCATCCTCACTAACAATTTGGACACCAGATCTGGACAGCGCTATGGCTGGCATTGATATTACAGGATGGTTGAATATGTATCAACCTCCATCTACTCACGACTCTCCAGAGGAATCAACAGCAGTAGGCATTGATTCGCCATGCTTTCCTTGTGCTCCCGAGGGTGATGCTACAGAACGTGCTAGGACATCGGCATTCCTGAATACGGTAAAAGTAGTTGTAGTTCATCTGTTGGATAGAGTCGTATACCTTTACAGAAAGGAAACATGTAACGGATGTCAAATCGATCACCCCAGTCAGATGCAGCACGAGTGTTTATTCCCTACCGGTGAATACTATCTGGATTGAAACTATGATGAAGTGGTAAAGAGACTATGGACCGTTCGTTTCATTCCAGCCATTCGGGACGCTCTGCACCAGAACCACCTTCATGTGTCGGAGAGGAGAGTATTTGGAGCTACCGAGGCGATTCTGCACAACCTCAGAAACACCAGACTCTTTGAGGCTAAAATCGAGAAGCTATACGAACAGCTTGTAGAGAACGACGAGACCCAACTGAAGATTACAAGAGCAGCTTGGGCCTTCTGGCAGCATTAGGAAGAGTTTTTATTTATTTTTGATACTTTTTCGTTAAAGTATGTTTTATTTTAATTTTACTTGATATAGTGTGTCCTTACTTTTATTATTCTCTGCTTGGAGAAATGTTGTATATACATATCAATAAAATGCATTGTAAGAAAAACTGTTTACTCATTACCTCATCGGGCTGTAACAGGAAACATGTCTGAGAAACGTGTTATGCATAGGGTGTATTACAATCCAGGGAGTTTAGGAGGTGTGGATAAACTCCATAGAGCTGTACAGAATGAAATGGGTAAACAAATAAATGTAGAGAAAGTCAGAGAATATTTATCGGAGCAGGATGCATATACTTTGCATAAGCCGGCACGGGTGCATTTTGTAAGAAACAGAGTTTTTGTACTCAGACCGCTACAACAATTTCAAGCAGATCTCTGCGATATGCAGTCGCTGTCCGAATATAATGATGGTTTTAATTATTTGTTAACAGTCGTAGACGTATTTACGAAAAAAGCCTATGCTCAAGCATTAAAAAAAGAAGTCGGGTATTGAGGTTACCAAGGCCTTTGATACAATTTTAACACACAGCGAGATTCCTAAAAAGATACAAACAGATGCGGGGAAAGAGTTCTTTAATAAAGTTTTTCAAAACTTGTTGAAGAAAAGAGGTATTGCACATTATGCAACAGCCAGTGACATGAAGGCATGTGTGGTAGAGAGATTTAACCGTACGCTGAAAACTAAAATGTGGAGGTATTTTACAGCTAAAAACACTCATAGATATATAGACGTCTTACCCGAACTACTTGAAAGTTACAATAATAGTTATCACCGAAGTATTAAAATGAACCCAATGCAGGTAACCAAGGAAAATGAGGCTCAAGTGTTTCGGAATCTATATAACCCCTCCAGCCTTCGTAAAAAAGCTGCTGTCAAAATGAACTTTAAGGAGGGGGAGCTTGTAAGGATATCCAAATTGAGAGGAGTATTCTGAAAAAAATATGAGCAGAGTTATACGGACAAATTATTTACGGTGTCTGAAGGCTTACCTCGGCAGCCACCTGTTTACAAGCTCAAAGATTATGATGGAGAAAAGATCAAGGGGACTTTTTATGAGAAAGAGTTACAAAAAGTGAAGATAGCCAATGACAAGGCTTTTCAAGTCGAGAAAATTCTAAAAAGGCGTGTGGTGAGAGGGAAAAAACAAATGTTTGTATCTTGGCATAATTGGCCCGAAAAATTCAACAGCTGGGTTGATGCAGACGAAATCAAAGATGTATAAAAGCAAACAGAATCAACGCTCAGTCCTTCATTACAGCCATGGCAAAATTATTTCAGGTGACTCTGGCTTTATTAGGAAAACAAACATAATACAAATGGGTTAGGGGTTAAATGTAATCATCGTGGACTTAATAGTCTAACAAAATACTTTTATCTGAATACATTTGTTCTTTTTTTGAAATTATTTATTAATTATTTCAGTGGAACAATCCAGTTTTTGTTAACATTAACGCTTTCTTCTTTTTTTCTTGTGTTACTAAGATATTTTTAGACACACTTTGGTGTATGCAACACTTGTTCAGATAAACAAGGTTTTTTCTTTTCTGATAAACTTACATATTTTAGTTATTTTATGTTACCAAGATACTTTGAGATACACCCTGATGTACGCAACACTTAACAAAGGGTATAATATGAAGTAGTTGGTAAGGAAGGGTTTTGCTGCCATTGACAAACTGCCATTAAGAGTCAGAATCCTAACGAAATCTCCTCAAACAGAGTACTTTCTACAGATGAAGCCTCCCACTCAACGCTATATGTCCCACCCACTCAGCAAATCATATAAAACTAAGGACGGCCGTTAAAAACTAGCCATGGATCTGAGAAAAACCAAGTCTGATGTAGCCTGCCCTTATTATCACCAGGATAATGGATATGGGCTTAATGACTGGATGTTACAAAGTAGGGGAGAGGATGTTCCCGAAGAAGAGCTCTCCTCTATATCATATCCATGTAAGGTCTTTAGGACAAAAGAGGACCATGATAACATAACATATGAAGAATATCTTTCTTTAAAAGATGGTATTATAGATAACCTTTATAGAAACAGTATATCTCATGCCACTCGCCAAGATCGCAAACGACAATTAGCAGAAAAGAATAGAAAAAGTAAAGAAAAACGAAGAAAAAGAAAAAGCAACATGAAAAGGAGAAGAAAAATTAAAAGCAAACGCAGAATGCGAATGAAAAGAAAAGGGACCAAAGGACGGAAAACTAAAAAGACAAAAAGAAGGAAGGTGAAAAGAAAAATAAACAAAGTGAAGACATTTAAACTAGAGGATGGTGTTGTAGAGCCATTACCGGATCATAATAATCTTATAGAATCTATCTATTACCTCTGGGTCATATCATCAGACAACATAACATCAACTTCCACTGCTATGCCGACGACACTCAGGTCTACATCAAAACACATCCCAATACCACCACTATCCAAACACTAAACACCTGCCTGGAAGACATCCGCTCCTGGATGACCACCAACTACCTTCAGCTCAACAGCAGCAAGACGGAGGCAATCCTGATAGGCACCACCGACCAGCTTGCCAAGGCCGCCAACATCAGCCCCTCCCTTGATGGTCAGCTCATTCCTCTCTCCTCCGTTGTCACCAACCTCGGTGTAAGGTTTGACCACTCTGTCTTTCCAAGCCCACATCAAACATATCACCAAGACCTCCTTCTTTCACCTGAAAAACATTTCCCGACTGAAGCCCTCACTCTCAACTGATGACATCAAAAAACTGGTTCATGCACTCGTCTTCTCAAGACTAGACTATTGCAATGCACTCCTCTCCGGTCTCCCAGCCAAATCCATCAACCGCTTGCAACTTGTCCAGAACAGCACAGCCAGAGTTCTCACCGGTACAAAAAGGTCAGCACACATAACCCCCATACTTGCAAAACTACACTGGCTCCCAGTCCACTACAGGATCCAGTTCAAGGTTCTGCTCCTCACGTACAGAGCCCTGAATGGACAAAGCCCAAAATACCTCTGTGACCTCATTCATACCCAGACATCTACCCGCTCTCTCCGCTCCAGCCACGCTCCTCTTCTTTACATCCCCCGCACACGTCTCTGAACAATGGGAGACCGAGCCTTCTGCTCATTCGCCCCGCACCTCTGGAACTCCCTCCCAGATCAGCTGAGATCTGCCTCTTCCACCGAGGTCTTCAAAACCGGCCTTAAGACCCTCTTCTTTCGGCAGGCCTTCGAATAAACTTTGAGCACGGTACACCTGGAGTACTGCCATTTTTATCGCTATCTCCGACTTTTATTTTTGTACTCTATTTTATATTTTATTTTTTGATTTCTTATTATTATTACAATTATTTGTCTTTTATTATCTCAAAGCGTATCAGTATCCCTTGTTGTGAAGCACCTCGAGATTTGTCTTGGCAGATGAGAAGCGCTATATAAATTAAATATATTATTATTATTATTAAGAATAGGGTTCAGAGGCAGGAAGTGAGAAGGAGGCTGAGGCAGATGGCAGGGAGCAGTTGCTATTTTAGCTAAAAACCCAAGGTATGTTTGTATTCCCCATCCATTACATCCCATTCCACTCACGTAAAACGTCACATAAAATAAAATGTTGATTCCTACTTCCTGTTTTATGTGTTACAAAAAATTACTTGTGTAAAGATTTACAAATGCATCTTATTGCAAATGCTATGATAGAGACTAACTTCCCGTCTGCATTAGATCATTATATTTGCCACTCTCCTATCCGGAGGTCGCGTTAACTGAATATTTTCCGTCTATGACGGATTTTTTTTTACAATGACGGAAAAATCTAAAAGCAGTCCGTCATTTTGACGGATTAGAACAAACTCGGAACAGCGCCAACGTTTCCCCGCAGCGAGGCTCCGGTGTTATGCATGCCTGCCAAAAAGGAAATGATACCGTTTCCAAACCGAACTTTGCCGTACAAATCATTGAAATGTCGCTGTGCACACTCCCGCGAGGTGCAGTGGGCATGCATAACACGCCGCTAACAGTTCGCGAGCGTGCGCCCCGCCCCCTGTTGACAGTTCACGACCGTGCTCTCCCCCCCCGGTTGACAGTTCTCTCTCTCTGTGTAAAAGTTAAGGTAGCCTACTTGTATTTCTTTTTTTTTAATCGACTACATCCTAGAAGAAATTATTGTAATTTTTTAAAATATATTTCCATTTGTTTTTCTTGTTTTGTTTGATAACTGGGCATGTTCCTTTTGTGATGATATAACAATGTATAGTTTAAATGTATTTTTGTGTTTCAGTGTTTTGTGTGGATTCATTCATCCTCCCATGCCTCCCCGCAAAAACGTCTTGCCACCCCATTTAAAATGTTATAGATCCGCCACTGGCAGGGTTTGCACAGCACCGCTCACTTCTGTTCACATCATTGATGGTCCAGCTCACATGTTGTATTGATACCATCTTTCAGAATAGATCTTTGACAAGTTTTGATAAGAAACAGCATTTACATTAAGAAAATAAATACTGTTTTGCATTTATGCATACAACTTTCTTGCATTTCAAATGCTGTATTTGCTATCTTTAATATAAATATATCATTTACGAACTTGCACTCCTGCTTGCTTAAAACTCTATATGACACAATTGTATTCATTCTTCTGTTTGTAATCAAATAACATTGTTTTTATGAAATCTTACCAACTACATATACATTCAACATGTAATGGTATAACTAAATACAAATCTACAAATTAATTACAGTATGTGGAGCTTGCTTCACTTTGATGTAGTCATCTAACAGCGTATTTGTTGTTCTGTGATGACTGATTTCAGATCAGCAGTGTGTGTTCTGTACCCAGCACTCAGCAACTAGCATGTTCTGAACAGGTGCTGTGTGTGTGTGTGTGTGTGTGTGTGTGTGTGTGTGTGTGTGTGTGTGTGTGTGTGTGTGTGTGTGTGTGTGTGTGTGTGTGTGTGTGTGTGTGTGTGTGTGTGTGTGTGTGTGTGTGTGTGTGTGTGTGTGTGTGTGTGTGTGTGTGTGTTAGAAGAGCAGGTGGGGGGTGGAGAGAGAGGGTAATGGGTCAGGGCTCTATTTTGAACAAGCACTTAATGGTTCTTTAATAAACCTTTGACCCCCCCCACGGGGTCATATATCCCTAAACAACTGTGCCGCCCGCCACCCACAGTGACTGCTGGGCTCTCCTCGGGATACGGCCCTGTGTCCCTGCGTACACACCTCAATACCAGATGGTTCTGAAGGATGAAGCACATGATTGGTGTTGATCGTTTCCATCTGCCGCTGGCGGACAGGACGAGAGAGAGAGAGCGGTGAGAGGAAAGGAGGAGGGTTGGCTGTGTTTGTAAACGATAGGTGGTGTAGCCTTGGGCACATCACTATTAAAGAACAGATCTGCAACAGGGACATAGAGCTGTTAGCCGTTAGCATGAGGCCCCATTATTTACCTTGTGGATATTCGCATGTTATCGCGATAGCTGCATATATTCCCCCCTCTGCCAACGCTGAAGAGGTATGTTACGTCATCAGTTCTACTGTAAGCAGACTGCAGACACAGCACCACATTTCTCATTTCATTTTAAACCTTTATTTAACCAGGTACGTCCCATTGAGATAATTGATCTTGATCTTTTTTTTCAAGGGAGACCTGCAGAAAGTAGGTTACACATGAAACATAAAACATAAAACAATCATATTTAAAGGGCCACATTTATGTAAATGTGGCCCTTTAAATATGATTGTTTTATGTTTTATGTTTTAACAGTATCAAAGAGCATTTCACCTATCCAAGCTTTAAAAACATGCAGTGGAACCAACTTGCTTAGTTTCAATTATTTTTGAAGACTGTTCCAAGCAAGAGGAGCTGCGCACACAAAATATTTCGTACCTAAGTCAGTCCTTGCACTTGGCACATGTAACAAGACCACATCATGTGATCTCAGGCAGTAGCTACCTGCAACTCTGTGTGGTCAGAGAGCAGATATAAGATGGGAGTTTACCCAACATGGCTTTATATATAAATATGTACCAATGACTGAGCCTCCGTACAGTTAGTGAAGGCAAACCTGCCCTGGCATACAGGACCAGTGATGAGTAAGTGCTTTACAATTAGTAACACATCTCAGGGAACTGTGATAGGCGGCATCTAACTTGTTAAATGGGCAGGTGCATTCATATAAATCAGATCCCCAGCACAGGTCAAAAGGTCACAGAGCCTTTTCCTGGCCTCAAGTGAGAAACAGGACTTGTTTCTGAAAAATAAACCTAGCCTAACCCTCAGCTTTTTAAGCAGATTATTGACCTGAAGTTTAAAGGTCCCATGTCATGGCCATTTCCAATGATCATAATTCCATTGTTGAGGTACTAAAATAGATTTATACTATGCATTTTTCCAAACTCACATTGGTTTTGCATACAGCATCTCTGTAAAGTCTGTGTCTTCAGCAGTAATACTACACGGCTCGTTGCAGCTCTTGCCCCCCCCTCCCTGTGAGCCCAGTGTTCTCCGATTGGTCAGCTCGGCCACTCTGTTCTGATTAGTCTACCACCAGAGAGGCTCCGCCCATGTCTAACAGTGCTTTTTTTGGCTCGCTCTGACTCTGAGCGGAACATCAGTCTTATTATAGAGAGGCGAAGTCCCTCCCTTTCGGTGGACCTCCATGGGACCTTATTTCGGAAAAATTATGTATTGAAGTCAATGGAGAGAGAAAGATTATCTTTCGATCCCGTTTGAATTGTGCCACGAATTACACATATGATGTTTGTCAATTTAAAAGATAATTTTGCAAGTAAAAAAAAAAACATATATCGTAAAACTGTGAAATAACACATTTGTTTGTGTGAAACGCTCAATGAACTACATCTCTGGTCTCGCAGAACAACACACGTCACCAAGATGTCCGTCACTATTGTCTTGTCAACAAAACGATTGACTACCCTCACTATCACCACCACAATGAAACACGTCCAGAAGAATGTCATGCAAAGCTGCCTGCCTGCCTTCCTTTGATTCTCTCTGAACTGCCTGGTCTTTTTAATGTTTAATGTCAAAAGTAGAGCAATGTTCTACTTTTGCCGCCTCGACGGAGGCGTCAGCCAATCAAATCCCTCGTATGTAAATCTGACAGTACAAGCAGTAGCCAATCAAACCGGGTGTATGTTGGGAGAGCCAGACCGCAGTTATTTCCCATATGTCAACAAAAGGAGGAGAAAATGATCGTGGCGGTAGGGAATCACCCGGTACTCTATGACCAGTCCCTCTTTACATACAGGGATACGAACCGGAGGAGCCAGGCATGGGGGGAGGTGGCAGAGACCGTGGGGGAAACTGGTAGGTTTTCGCTTGTTTGGGGAGTTTATATCCGGTGTATTTCGTTTGAATGGACAGCTAGCAAGCATAGACAGTATATTTAGCCAGCATGGATGTAGCATGAATGATTTGCTTTGTATGTCCGGGGCGGGACATTCATGTGGTTGGTTGTTGGTCGGGCTGCTCGCGTTGACTCCCCAAGCTCAAGACATGCCCACCGCCAAGCGGCAACGCACGCCGCCGTGTGTAGGGGCCGTGACAGCCCGTCAGTTTCTCATGCAGCTCCTGCAGCTCGCTAAACAGAGGGCGGGGCTTCAGGTGATTATGCAGAGCTGCGTGTCTCGGTCAGACTCAGCAGCTGATCTGATATCTCTCTCTCTCTCCGGTTATACTTCACTCGCGTTTATGTCCATATCGATCAGATCCAGCTCTCCTGATCGGCCTTTATAGAGAGCACCGATCAAACTATTAAGAGTGAATATCGGCCGATAATGACCGGCGGCCGATCGATCGGAGCCTCCCTAATTATTACCAGACATTTTGACCGGCAGGTTTTGAATTTACCGGTTTTTAATACATTTTACGAGCTAAAAACCGGTAATTACCGGCTAACGGAAACCCTGCCGGGAGGGTGTGTATATGTGTGGCGCGAGCGAGAGAGAGAGAGACCTTACGTGTATTGTTGTTGTTAGCATCTGGTGCTAGCTAGCTGCGCTAACGGATATAAGGAGCTGTTTAAATGAAAACAGAGGAGCGACATTTCACCGAGCACTTGACTTCATGCAGGAAGCCAGACAGTGGGACATTGTATGAAAAGTCAGCACACTCAGCACGGATAGTGCGCAACATGATTGCAGCGTCCAGACAGCTCCCGTTCGAGCATATGCCTTGAGCTGCACATAGCTCCAACACACACACACACACACACACACACACACACACACACACACACACACACACACACACACACACACACACACACACACACACACACACACACACACACACACACACACACACACACACACACACACACACAATTTGTATTGTATTATTGTATGAGAGAGGTTCCAGGTTGAATTGAGGCGAATATTTGTAATGTTCAGAGGTTGTTGTGTTTAATATTCATGAGAATATTTGTCATTGTTCAAATGATAATAAACATTTGCATAAAGCATATTTGTCCACTCATATGTTGATAAGAGTATTAAAAACTCCCTCTAGGTACATTTAGAACAGATAAAAAATGTGCGATTAATTTGTGATTAATCGCGATTAACTATGGAAAAGCATGTGATTAATCGTGATTCAATATTTTAATCGATTGACAGCCCTAGTATATGTATATATGCCGTGAATAACTGTGCAATATGGCTGTTACATCTTCAGAACTGTTACAGGCTGTGTATTTTGTAAATTGTGTAATTTCCCCCCAAAGTGCTCCCGTCGGGATTGTCCACAGTATTGAGTGTGTGAGTCGCTTTGGATAAAAGCGTCTAACAAGTGACATGTAATGTCATGTAATGTAAAAGCTGTCTTTGGATCTTTTCTGCTGTAACAAATGTAAATGTCCCCTCTGTGGGATGAATACAGGTATTCTGTATTCTGTATTGCTGCATGGATCAGCAGCACATGGTTCAATATCTGGCTCATTATTATTGTCATTATAATTGAGCTCTCTTTTATTGCAGAATGCAGCTACAGTATAAGGAGAAGAAGAAGAAGAAGAAGAAGAAGAAGAAGAAGAAGAAGAAGAAGAAGAAGAAGAAGAAGAAGAAGAAGAGACTGCTGCCTAATCATATTTCACAATCCTTTACATGATCAAATAGCAGTACTGTTTTATCATATTATTATTTGTATTATTATTGATGAATTAATCAGCAATTACATTTTTCACAATGCATATTTTTAAGCACTGACATGGTCTAAATGAGATTGAGAGGCTGCATTTGTA
Organism: Pseudochaenichthys georgianus; assembly: GCF_902827115.2. Lineage (NCBI taxonomy): Eukaryota > Metazoa > Chordata > Actinopteri > Perciformes > Channichthyidae > Pseudochaenichthys > Pseudochaenichthys georgianus. Next base: position 3,365,528 of record NC_047523.1, read on the forward strand.
TCCTTCGATAGCTATTACTTTCTATTTGTTCTCATCTGAAAACATATTTGTTTATTTGTTTTATTGATAATTAATGATATTATTTATGTTTTACTTTATTACTTTTGTTTCTTTATATAAAATACACTTTCCAGTTTGCATTTATAGCTTGTATCATGATTGGAATTAGTCAAGTGTGAAAATGTAGTTTTGAACAGTTGAACACATCTGCACTAAGAACATGTAACCTGCCACAGTCTACAAACAAACAAACAAAACATACAAAAAGTAACATAGCTCAGCTCACACACCATAAAACAAGTACAAGTAAAAACAATAGACAATTTAAAAGCAACGTTCTAAAAGATGTTAATACTCTAAGGAGAAGAGGTGGGTTTTAAGAAGCGATTTAAAAGCAGGCAGTGTGGCGGCCTGTCTGATGTCCAGGGGCAGATCGTTCCACAGTGTGGGAGCCGCTACAGAGAAGCAACGGCCCCCTCTAAATAATAGTTAGTATTGTGTCCTGTAAGGTTTTCTTTATGGTGACTTTGCTGCAATCTGCAAAGTAAATAGTGACTGCAGCTGTTGCAAACAAGTAGTAGAATAAAAAGTAAAAATAATTCCCTCTGAAACGTAGCACTTCTTTACATTACATACACTTGGTGTAAGAGAAGCATAACACATAAATGCCCAAGTAAGTGCTTCAAATCTGGCACTGGAGTAAATGTTTTCCACCATTTAAGTATGAACCTGTAAGTTTTTCTCAGATATGTCCTTTTTTTTCTAGATGCATTCCATAATATCTTTGAGATATGTTTCCTGTTTCCTGCATCTCCATTGTAAATGAATGTTTGTGTCAGTGGCGAGCCGTCAGGGCCCTCTAGGCCCTCTGTGAGGGCCTAAGATATTCTAAAAAATAATATTTGAAAACATTAAAAAAATTACATTAAATATTTGTTTTTATATTTTTTTGTTGTTACATTTTTCATTAGTTTTACCAAAATAACTTGATTTAATTGTATTTAAAATAATATTTCCAAATAAATAAATCCTTCGAATCTGCCTGTTCAGTTTCTGTTGGAATGTGAAGGGTTAAATGCAGTCTCTGCGAGTAACGGCCCGTCTACACTACAGCGTCGACAGCGTCGAAAGCTCCAATCTGCCCATTCACTTTCAATGGGGTGACGTCACGTAGCCGCGCTTTTTCGCCGAACTGAATTGTGGGTAGCAGAGCGGTCCGTCTCAGGCGTCTCAGGCGACAGAAGTTGAACAATGTTCAACTTCTGTCGCCTGAGACGCCGGAGTAGCCAGCGCCAGCCAATCAAATCCCGTTTCCCAAAATCTGACAGCTGAAGCCGTAGCCAATCAAACCGCGTCTAAGCTGGGAGAGATATCCCGCCGTTCATTTCTATATGTCAAAAAAAGTCGGAGGAGAAACTAACTATCGCCGTAGCAAATCACCCGGTTTTGTATGACCAGACCCTCTTCACCTACCGGGATACAAACCGGAGGAACCAGGCATGGAGGGAGGTGGCAGAGACAGTGAAACTGGTAGGTTTTCGCCTGTTTGGGGAGTTTATATATATATATTGCTCCCATACAATCCCCGGGGTTTTTTGCTTTGTATGTCGGGGGCGGGAGATTCATGTGATTGGTTGTTGGCCGTGTTGCTTGAATAAAATCCCCAAGCTCCAGACACGCCCAGCTCCAAGCTATTTTTGAAGCTGTAGTGTGGACGCTCCGTTACTGTGAAGACGGGAGAGCTCGTTGGTCCCTCTCTACATTCACAGAGGGCCCGCTATAGTAACTCAACGAGAGAGTAATGTCAAATGACAGTACAATTGACCAATCATATCTTCCCTCTAAATGGGCGGGCTTTATTTTCGCGGACTTTATGACAAGTTCCGCCCGCTGTGAGGTCTATGTAAGTGGTGCAGTGACGCATCCTAAAACCCGGAAGTAAGCCGCGCTCGGATTCCCTCGACAGAAAGCAGTGGGATTTCTCCAGAGGGTTTTGGAAAATAGCTGGAAATAAGGTCTGTGGAAAACGAACCTGTCAGATAAATGCACGTTGTGTTCAGCCGGATAATATCCACATGTCTATCCTACTTTTATTATTTTCGAATCATAAATCTAATCGATAGATTGGAGTGGCATAGGATCAGCTGAATGACCCGCAAGTGCTTCATCCAGAAGGACAGGAGGATGGACTTTGTTTCAGTGATTTATCATCAAAGGTAGGCCTAAGTCATTTTGAATGCGGGCCGCCGTCATTCATTTGTAATTGTTACTTGGCTGTGGGTTCCCTGTCATGATAGGTGTTTATATAAATGGTGTTGTTTTGTGTGGTAGAGGGTCGCTGTCATTGATGCGTTTTGCACCCCAGGCCTCTGTTTTGATATTCCGTGACGTAATATCTCTTATTTTCTTTCGAGGGAAGGGGGGGTCAGAGGGCCTAGGTATAAAAGTCACGGCTCGCCACTGGTTTGTGTTGATAAGGGTGGGGGTCGGAGGGGAGTGTTGCACCAGCAGAAAGGCTTATCCTCTCATTTGAATGTGGCGCTGCGACCAGTGGTGAGCCGTCAGGGCCAGCAGTACAGATACTGCTAGACTTTTGTTGAAAAACAACACATTTGATTTATATTAAGCGTTAGTGACAGATTCATCAGCCAATCAGATGTTGATGTTCGATGACAGTATGCCCCCTGGCCCTAGCAGCATCATCGTGACCTGGGATACCCTAATCTTCTGTCATGAACATCCTCCGTAGCTTGAGTGAAAATAAAATGGCTGTCGCTGTCACTGTTGAACCATAAAAAAACATTTATTTTTAAAATATATTTTTTTAAATATTATTTTAGTTATATTTTTCATTAGTTTTACCAAAATAACTTGATTTAATTGTATTTAAAATAACATTTCCTATGAAATACATCCTTCGAATCTGCCTGTTCAGTTTCTGTTTGAATGTGAAGGGTTAAATGAAAGAAGCTCCTTGAGCCGTCTTTGCGTCATGTGAAGACAGGAGCTGATTGGTGGTCCTGCTGTACATTCACAGAGGGCCAGCTACAGTAACTCAACGAGAGTTATGTCAAATGACAGTACAATTGACCAATCATATCTTCCCTCTAAATGGGTGGGCTTTATTTTCGCAGACTTTATGACAAGTTCCGCCCGCTGTGAGGTTTATGCATGGGTGGTACATGGATGTATAATAAGAACTGGATACAGCGTGGGAGGCTGGGTCCTTGTTCATTCCTATGAGAGTTGCTCATTGGCGCATGAAGACAAAATGGCCCAACTTTTGAGAGAGCGAAACGTCACGAAAGTATTCATATAATCATATCATCCGTTCTTATTGTGCATCCATGGGTAAAGGTAAAAGTCATGTAGTGCTGGACATGTCACGTGCCGGGCGGCGCGGTCCCGTGGGTTAGATCTGCGTTCATAATGCAGGAAAATAACTCTCAGAATAACGTTATTAGCACATTTTACAACTTGAGGACCGAATGTTTTTAATAAGGGCTATACAAATGTTCATACTGGGTAGTTTATTTAGTTTAAAAAAAAGTATCCAACGATTTACAGACGTCTCCTTCCCAATGTTAGTCGATAGGAAAAAGTATTTCCGGGCCCAGCGACTGATACGGAAGTGTAGTACCGCCGTTTGGCCACAAAGAATATTTTCCTCAGAGTCCGGCTTACTTCCTGGGGGCTTGAGAAGAACCCGTATGTGCGCTCACAGAGCATGCGCCCCTTAAGCCCCGCCCCCCGAACTCCCACTCTCGGCTCAGTTGAATGAATGGAGACAGAAAATAAATCTAGATTCGGAGATTGTAGTACCGCCGTTTGGACACAACGAATATTTTCATCAGAGTCCGGCGCACTTCCAGGGGGCTTGGTGTGGTATAAAGTGGTGCAGTGACGCGTCCTAAAACCCGGAAGTAAGCTGTGCTCGGGTTCCCTCGACACAAAAGCAATGATATTTCTCCATAGGATTTTGGAAAATAGCTCGAAATAAGGTCTGTGTGAAACGAACCTGTTAGATAAATGCACGTTTTGTTCAGCCGGATAATATCCACATGTCTACCCTACTTTTATTATTTTCGAATCATAAATCTAATCGATAGATTTATGATCGATAGATTTATGATTAGCATAAGTACGTTCATGATGGCTCACTTCAGTGATAGTGATGACATCGTTGCGAAATTATTAACCGAGTCATTTTCAAGATTGAGTTACAATGATAAACTGGAGTGGCAAAGGATCAGCTGAATGACCCGCAAGTGCTTCATCCAAAAGGACAGGAGGATGGACTTTGTGTTTCAGTGATTTGATCATCAAGTCATTTTCAATGCGGGCCGCCGTGCCGACTTCATTCATTTGTAATTGATGCTTGACTGTGGGAGCCCTGTCATGATAGGTGTTTATATAAATGGTGTTGTTTTGTGTGGTAGAGCCTGCTGTCATTGATGCGTTTTGCACCCCGCACCGTTGTTTTGATATTCCGCTGAAGTATACGCTGTGACGTAATAACTCTTTTTTTGTTGTTGTGACGGTATAAAAGTCTCGGCTCGCCACTGCCCACACTGGATACATTAACAAAGGCAAGCATAGGTTTTGTGCGCCATTTCAAAGAAAGCCACTAGGAGCGCTGTGAATATCCCTCCACTTGAAGGAATGCAAGATATTTGTGTATTATCTGCATTTTTTACACGTTCTCTAAAACGCACCAAATTACTGGATGCGTTTTGTCAAAGACGCCTGCCATGCGTCACGCCGGTGAAGTGGCATTTTAATTGCAGGCTGGTGTGCACTGTCCACGAGAAAAGAGCAGAGCAGGTGGACCTTTTCCAGCACAACCTTGGCCAAGCTGCAGATTTTGAACAGAGAACTGTACACTGTGCGTCCGGACACCTGGCACAGTTAAAAAGGTTCAACTGCTGTGTTTTCCTCTTTAGCTTGACCTATTTGGGATTCTGCAAAGCAAGACCTTAGACATGCAGTTTAGTAGTGCCAAAAGTGTTGAAAGAGAGAAGGATAAATTCAATGACATCTTTGAGAAGACTGCAGGCTGTGGGACAGCCGAGCCCACTGCGTGGAAACCCAGACGCGCACGCACTCCTACAGCCAGCTTCACGCAGCTCGACAACATACTCGCACAAAGCAGGAATATATTTGAAGATCAGCAAATCTTGATTCCCGGCAGTTTGAAAAATTCAAGCTCACATTTCCAGAGGCAGAGCTCAGGAGTCTGATGGAGAGCTACGGCACACAGTTCGACCTGAACAGACTCAAAGTCATGTACAACATGTCAAACTTTCTTGGTCACAGTAGGTGATCTTGTTTGTGGAGGAACGGCCTTGCAGACAGTATGGCAGAACTGTATGCACTCGCATGCCTGGTCCTAACAATCCCAGTGTCTACAGCCTCTGTGGAGCGCTCGTCTTCGGCACTCAAACTGATAAAAACGTACTCAAGGAAGGAACACAACTGGACAAATAAGACTGTCTTCTTTGGCGTCTATCTCCATTGAGAAAGAACTGCGCAACCAACTGAAGCAAAAAGGACAACTACATGATGATGTTATTGAACGCTTTCTCAAAAAAGACTGACACATAGACTTTATTAACAAGTGACTGGTGAGTGCGTTACTATTCGCATAATGTTCGCATTAAAGCTGATTAAAGCTGCGTTGGCTGGAACAGAGACGAGTAAGAAGTATGTATGTGGTTTACAATTGTTTACTGAAAGTCCTGTCTAACATCTCACGGTACGCCACTGACTGCCATCCTCCGATGCGGGTCGGGGTCAGGGGTTCATCCCGGGACCACTCCCTCTATCAGTCAGATGCTGTCACATCGCCCTCTCAGCCAAAAGGACAACAGCACCTTAACATTAATCTAATTAGCTATCAATGAGCTCCGTAGCCCTGGGTGTAATTGTCTTTTTATGGGGGTGTGTGTGAAAGAGGTGTTGGGTGTGGCAGGGGGGGGGGGGTGTGGCAGGGGGCGTACAGCTTGTGGCAGTAAATGAGAAAGGATACATCCTGATAAATGTTTAGCATGTGCCCCAGACCCATACATGACATGCATTATCACACACACACACACACACACACACACACACACACACACACACACACACACACACACACACACACACACACACACACACACACACACACACACACACACACACACACACACACACACACACACACACACACACACACACACACACACACACACACACACACACACACACACACACACACAGTATGTTATATCGTGGAAGTCCAATCAGAAGTATTAAAAGCATTAAATTAAAGAGCTCTGACTTAATCAACACAAACAAATACAATAAGTTAAAGGGACTAAATGACTGAGTATTTTAGAAAAAAACAAACAACAAACTATGCAGCAGGAATTGAGAAGCTATGACTGGTAAGCTAGCTTTGTATCACTTAAAGCCAAATATTGTACTACAAAGTACAAATACTTTTTGAATTTGTACATGTTTAAATCCCTCTCCTTTCTCTGTCTTTTAACCTTAAGATATGTTGGAAGACTCATCCTGCACTTATAGAATCTGATGTGTTTCCATTGGGAAACACATCAGATTACAAATATGCTTTACAGAGGTTGGCTTAAATGTTGCAATACTGACAGTGAAGTACCTACAGACCTACACAATGGTTTCAGCTTACAAGTGAAATGTTGGAAAATTTAAAAGATGATGTCCCTTAAAACTTGAATCTATATTTATTGAATTTTCACAGGGTAACACAATCAAGAAGGAGCATGATACCAATATGTACCCCCTTTTTTCCCACTTATCCCAAACATAAATAAAAATTAGGTCAAAGAATATATAAAATAATAATAATAAGTAAATAATTTCAAAAAATAAATAAATGATATAAAGAAAATTATAGCACAACAGTAGAAGGAATATACAGATGTGTACACTGAGGGTGATCAGACACAACAATTACATAAAGACTTGTTAGACATTGTAAACTATATGGAAATATGCCTCGAAATCTCCGTCTATGCTAGTCCGTAGAGACCACTTCGGAGGGCTTGGGCCCCCTCATCTCCAATATAATCCAGAAAAGGGTTCCATATGTGAAAAAAGTTAAAGGGTTTGTCCTTGAGCTAGAAGCTTATAGCCTCTAAAGCAGGGGTCGGCAACAGGCGTACCGCGGTCCGGATCCGGACCCAGACGCCGACGCCGACCTATACGGACCCGGAGCTATAATCAATACATTAATAGGGGATTTTTCGGCTCCTCCCGCTTTTTTAACGCTGATTTGGGTGACTTGTGTAATTCGTGGAGAACCGAAGAGTTTTCGTTTTGGGGGGGGGGGGGAGTCCGTCCGTCTGTCAGTCTGACTGACGGACAACTTCTCACTTCAAAAAAGAAGAAGTGGCGATCTGTTGTTATTAGCATCTGGTTAGCTAACTATGCTAACGAATTTAAAGCGCTTTTCTACAACCAGGTGGAAGAGAGCTCTCTCCTGAGAGGCTCAAATAACCTCAGCTCAGTGAGGTTAAGGCATACCTTGATATGATCAATATAGTTATTAATGAGACTAAATGAAAAACGGGTATAAAATACTATATGACAGTAACAAAAAAGTTGTTAAAAATAACAAGAATAGAGTTTAAAATGGGAGTGATTTGCTTATAATAAAAATATGCTTACAGTTCTGTTTCATATGGGTGTTGAGAGATGTATCCATAGATCTCTTAATGTTGCTCTCAAAGTGTACCGGATTGATGCTTTTAACTTCAATATTTAAAAAAAAAAAATAATAATCTTCCCGGGGGAGCATGCCCCCGGACCCCCTTAGAGGAGGTTAGGTCCCCCCCCACTTAAATCATGTTCACATGGATAGGATACTAAATACATTTGCACACATCTTGTGTCCATATCTTTCTGTTTTGGTGGTCATGCCACACCGTGCATGCGCATGCATACGTGAGTCATGGTGAGATATCTGGATTAAGAGGTTGCTTTTTCTTTGCACAGCATGAAAGAAAGGCCAAATGAATGGGCTGTGATTTTAGTTTTTTTAAGCAGAGGTTGAGTTCAATAATTTGTACGACCCTCGGAGGATGTTGTAAAAATGTAAAGGAAAAAGGTTCCCCACCCCTGCTGTAAATAATAATAAAAACCCTTGATTTTTAAGTTAACATCTCTGTCTCCTATTGATCTGAGTATATTATAAAGAATAGCCAGTTAATTGAAGCATTATAGCACAGGCTATAGTATAGTATATCAGATGGTATATTACGCTGTTTTTTTTCTGCTTCGAATAGTTCTCTCTTTTTTCACCATACCTGTGTTTGCATCACTGTAACCAATGAGCACCTGCATGTGTGTGAGAAAGGCCCTGACTCCATGTCGGCCCAGATTTACAAACTCCTGGCAGGACAAGGTCAAGCTCAATTCTCACACTGAATTTAAACAAAGTGAGTGAGGGACTGCAATATAAGAGAAAGAGAAACTTTAAACTGTTCAATAGTTATGATGTGTAAAGACTGATATTGTTCTATAATCGTCTGAAACTGTTAAGTCATGATGTGAAACGGTTAACAAAGAAAAATGGAAACTCAAGCTGCTGCTACACTTTATTTTATTTATCTAAAATTAAGCACTTTTAAGATGCACATATTTTCAAAAGCTATTTTATTTATTTTCTCTATTTTATTTGTAAATGCAGCCCGAGAGGAACATTACACATATCCACAGTATTTAATGTTAATTGACAATAAATATTTAGTTTTTGAATTGTACTTTCTTTATTTGATTGGCAGTCAGCTGTTGATTACATGCAGACGTTGATAAAGCTACAGGTCACTTCAATATATATCACACTAATTCATGAAGCAAGTTAGACATTTTGATGTTCCGGACCTTTGCATGGGGACATTTTCTCTAATTGGACCTCGTTGAATTTTAGTTGAAGACCCCTGCTCTAAAGGAATAAGTTCCATAACACTTCTAATCCTAGGCAGAGTTGAAATACTCTTAACATGCCAACAGCAGTCAACTTTGCAACTGTTTTGGATCTGACTTGCTCACTTGCTGGCTTCTCCAAATTGATCTGACTATCTATGGCTAGTTTATTATCACCTGCAGGATCTCCACAGTGATACATTATTACTAGGGCTGTCAAACGATTACAATTTTTAATCAGATTAATCACAGCTTAAAACATAATTGATCATGATTAATCACCATTCGAACTATGTCCAAAATATGCCATTTCTTTATTTATATTGTTGTGGGAATGGAAAGATAAATGAAAGAAGGCGGATATATCCATTTAACATACGTTTATTATAACATTGTTCTGTGTGTCAAACTGAAAGACAGCCCACACACCTATCAATCATCAAACCGTGGGGTCTTAATTCATTACGTGTTGATTTCAATCAACGGGGGAGTACTTCAGGAAAGTCGACGGGGGACGGGGGGCTAGTGGAGTACTTCGTGACCACAGAGCGTGAACGTTGTGATCAGCTGTTTTAGCGCAGTTCTCCAGTGAAGGGGGGGGGGGGGAGTCTCCCTCCGCAGCCGGTTGGTGTAGTTTTGGCACAAGTCCGTTGTACAGACCGACGTTAACAGCAGCCCGTGCAGTCTGTGCACACGGAGACCGACTCTGTCGTCCGGTGATCTGGAAAAGCTTCACAAGTACGTCGGTACGCAAATGTGCTTTGTGACACAAGTGACGGTACGCATTTCAGATTACACACATAACCTGCGTACCAGTTATGTGTTACCTGTACTACAGCAAAAGTATTCTCCGTCGGGACTTCCTGCAACAACACCATGCTGTTATCTTGATTCTGATTGGCCAGAAGTCTTTATCAAAGATGTTCTATTGAGAAGACGATCACTACGTGACAAAAGTTTTCAAAACCGTTCTGGTCTTCGGTATTTCTAGACAAGTGGCTACTGAAATCAATCTTACTAACTGCTGTCTGTGCAATTTACTCCGCGCGAGTTGGCAGACTTTATTTTGCTTACTTTAACATCATTTTTCATGGTGGGGCTAAGCCATTTCTTGGTATGGCTGTAGCCTACCCCAGCCATACCCTGGCGCTGCCACTGGTGGGATGTATGGGGCGGGCCATTCTGCGTTAATTGCGTTAAATATTTTTAACGCAATTAATTCAAAAAATTAATTACCGCCGTTAACGCGATAATTTTGACAGCATTAGTATATTACTGATTCATGGTATTTACAGTAGGCTGTTTATTCATTGATGTAGTGTAGAACCAGCCTGTTTTATGTGCTTGGAATGGTGAGTATGGATCTGTGTGAAAACTATCCTCAATTTGCCTTGCCTCAATTAGCTCTGAGCTATCAGACAGGTTACTATCAGACACCTCTCCCCCCCCCCCCCCACAGAGTTCTTCTCTGAGCGTGCCATGCTGACCGCAGTGCCGACGCCAAAGAGCAGAGGTGTGCTAATGAGACACGGGCGTTGCCTCTGTAGCTCGTTCATCATCCTGCTGCCTCCAATCCCAGAGCCCTTTTATCAGGCCCCGGCCGGCCCGTGTCTTCTCCTATGACATTAATCAGGTGTCCGACCAGGCAGGGGCCGTGATAATGCCCTATTAGTCGCCAAGCCCTGGAATCATTACAGGCCAATGAAAAGGCCAAGGATTATGCTCCCACAAACTTCTTTACCATCACCCACCCCTCCAGACGCTCACGTAGAGAGAGAGGAGAGAGAATCCCCTGGAATAAACAGCAGCTTATCTGGAGGCAGATATTATTAAGCTGGCACAATGGCTTGGCCTCCCTCCCTACTTCCAATGTGCTGGATTGATACATTATGCTAGACCAGAGGTTTTGTTTGTTGTTCAGAAGATGGGGGGAAACTAAAGTACATCTGAGTGGTAGCTGAAATAACCTCGTGCCCAGCCTCTGAGCCATGTTTCCTCAAAGCACTGAGATGTGCCGTGTGTTTCTGAACATGATCTTTGGAGAATCCTGTGCTCCTGCAGCAGACTCAGTTCAACCCATATATCTTATCATTTCCATATTCACTCAGACGCCTCCCATCCATCTTTCAGTTCATTGTCATTACTCATTTGTTATCACCACGGGGATCTCCACAGTGATCAATGATTATGAATGTCATCAGAGGGAGCAAGTTGCAGAGCACCAAAACCCTTTGGTAGTAATTTGTGGGTATGGATCATAATCGTAATGATGAGATATGCTTTCACTTCTCTTTCTGATTATCTGTGTGCATGCAGCAGCGAGCTGGCATTAGAGGTAGCAAAACATCCATCATGTGCCGACACAGGCCGACTAGTAGGGCTAGTCTGGTGATAGATAGCCACTGAAAGGGTAATGATTAGCTCCTTTAGTGTCCGCTGAGCTGGGCCTGCTGGTGTCACACACTGCCCTCCACCAGCCATGCAAAGTGGACCAGACGAGGGACCATTTGTATTCATTAGAGCATGGAGTTAGCTCGTGAAAAGCTACTCCTCTTTCTCTCCTCCATGTCTGCTCCCATCTCCCTCTGTCTGTTGCACACAAAATGTGCACAGCCTCACCAAGAAATGAATCAATTCTGAATCAAAACATTTGTAGAAGCTGACAGAACACTACAAAAGATCCTCGGAGAGCTGCACGTTCTCTTTCGGCTGATCTTCCTCTTGTGTTGAAGTGCAGCCTCTAAGTCTAGACCTTGGCGAGACCCTATCCCCACCCTGGCTATGAATCCTGGTGAGCTGACAAGTCTGCTTGTCATGCCAGCTGATAGCATCTCCCTGCCTGCTCACCCCCGAGGGGAGTGCACTGCTGTATGTAATGGCCACAAACTGTCAGAAACAGATTTGAACATTATTTCAGCCTAAGATTTATTGATCCAGGCTTATATTTTCCATGTAGACTGGAGGAAACAGACATTGGTGTTTCATGGGAATATGATTGCTTGAACGATATTATTAAAGTATTAGGTAATAAGGTACAGGTCAAAGTCCAAGCAAATCCTTAGAAAAGAAGGGTATTATGTGCAGCCCCCCACAGGTTGCAGTGGATGCACCTTCCAAATGTCAAGAACAAATCATTTAAATCACTGATCCTCGCCCCTAAGAAGAGACACATTTCATCATTCACGTTATCGGAACACACTGGTTGACTTTTTACATTTTGGAAATGAATTTTTGAATTGTTGCAGAATCTAACTTGTTAGTGAAGCCCCCGTCTTCAATGTGTATCATCTGTGTTTATTGTCTCCAGTTTAATTATTATAAAAGATGAATGGGTATTTCTACCTTTCATATTATCTTACAAAACCTTTTGATGAACAAGTCATGCTTAAAGCACTGGTGTCTACATTCTCGAGGGACATTAATGTGACGATTCGATATCAATAAAGAATTTTAACAGAAAAGTTGGACTACGCTGTGTTGTTCAGTCTACACATTCATTTGACGTTTTCTTTTTGTTTCTCAGTGTACATGTTGTTGGTGAGGTGAGACGAGACGACGTGTAGGCCAATTAAAACCCCTGTGTTGACATGATAGAAGTGAGATGACATATTTGATGTTTTAATTAGTCCAGCGGGGTATTTTACAAGATGTTGGTTCCATACAGTTACCTCCGATGGCATAGAAGCCACACAAACAAAGTCCCGCTTAAAGGAGTCGTTCAGTGTGTTAATGAGGCAACATACAGCACAGCATTGCAGTGAATGATGCTGATGCCGTTTAATGTTGGATTATATAGCTGGGGGTGATGTTTTAGAAATAGGTTTGTTATATTTTGTACATCACAACAGTGATAAATATATCAAATGTTTTAAAAAAAAAGGTAACAAATCTGTTGTCAAACCCTGTTGCAGAACTATAATATATACAGTGGGGCAAAAAAGTATTTAGTCAGCCACCAATTGTGCAAGTTCTCCCACTTAAAAAGATGAGAGAGGCCTGTAATTTTCATCCGAGGTACACTTCAACTATGAGAGACAGAATGGGGGGAACGAATCCAGGAAATCACATTGTAGGATTTTTAATGAATTAATTGGTAAATTCCTCTGTAAAATAAGTATTTGGTCACCTACAAACAAACAAGATTTCTGGCTCTCACAGACCTGTAACTTCTTCTTTAAGAGCCTCCTCTGTCCTCCACTTGTTAACTGTATTAATGGCACCTGTTTGAACTCGTTATCAGTATAAAATACACCTGTCCACAACCTCAAACAGTCACACTCCAAACTCCACTATGGCCAAGACCAAAGAGCTGTCAAAGGACACCAGAAACTTGTAGACCTGCACCAGGCTGGGAAGACTGCATCTGCAAAAGTCAAGCAGCTTGGTGTGAAGAAATCAACTGTGGGAGCAATTATTAGAAAATGGAAGACATACAAGACCACTGATAATCTCCCTCGATCTGGGGCTCCACCAAGATCTCACCCCGTGGGGTCAAAGTGATCACAAGAACGGTGAGCAAAGATCCCAGAACCACACGGGGGGACCTAGTCCATGACCTGCAGAGAGCTGGGACCAAAGTAACAAAGGCTACCATCAGTAACACACTACGCCGCCAGGGACTCAAACCCTGCAGTGCCAGACGTGTCCCCCTGCTTAAGCCAGTACATGTCCAGGCCCGTCTGAAGTTTGCTAGAGAGCATTTAGATGATCCAGAAGAGGATTGGGAGAATGTCATATGGTCAGATGAAACCAAAATAGAACTTTTTGGTAAAAACTCAACTAGACGTGTTTGGAGGAGAAATAATGCTGAGTTGGGGCTTTGGGGCTGTTTTTCTGCAAAGGGACCAGGACGACTGATCCGTGTAAAGGAAATAATGAATGGGGCCATGTATCGTGAGATTTTGAGTGACAACCTCCTTCCATCAGCAAGGGCATTGAAGATGAAACGTGGCTGGGTCTTTCTGCATGACAATGATCCCAAACACACTGCCCGGGCAACGAAGGAGTGGCTTCGTAATAAGCATTTCAAGGTCCTGGAGTGGCCTAGCCAGTCTCCAGATCTCAACCCCATAGAAAATCTTTGGAGGGAGTTGAAAGTCCGTGTTGCCCAGCGACAGCCCGAAAACATCACTGCTCTAGAGGAGATCTGCATGGAGGAATGGGCCAAAATACCAGCAACAGTGTGTGAAAACCTTGTGAAGACTTACAGAAAACGTTTGACCGTCATTGTCAACAAAGTATTGAGATGAACTTTTGTTATTGACCAAATACTTATTTTCCACCATCATTTAAAAATCAGACAATGTGATCTTCTGGATTTTGTTTTATTATCATTTTGTCTCTCATAGTTGAGGTGTACCTAGGATGAAAATTACAGGCCTCTCTCATCTTTTTAAGTGGGAGAACTTGCACAATTGGTGGCTGACTAAATACTTTTTTGCCCCACTCTACATATTATTTAGTTTATCAAAGTATTTCAGACAGTGTGATTTAGGTATTTTATTATGATTACTTGACTGTCTACTGAACTTAACTTTTGCTCTCAAAAACTAGCATTGTTTGTCCTTTGAAATAAAGACACAATGAATGAAAAAGATAAAGGAAATAATATTATATTAAAGCTCACCTATTTGAAAAATATATTATAGGGCCATATCTATACACACAACCCAGTCTCACGGCATTTCGTGTTATAGCCACGACATTTAATCTATTGATTCATGTTCACCAACACGATTTTCCCCTTTTTTCCGTGTCACACAGAACGATTTTAAAAGCAATTTCTATTGGTAGTATGTTTCGTGCCTGCAGCACGTCTTTTTGTCCGTTCGGGTCTTGGAAGAACGGAAGCGTGGGGTTCATAAAAACATGTTCTTACTCAATATCAAGCCACGATTATTGTTTTTATTTTAAATCGTATAATGTCGGACTTTTTTGTCGTCTGTGAGGAAATGAAATGGGGCTCAGAGCCTCAGAATACTGAAATCTGTATTTTTTTAAATCTTTTTTTCCTTCTAATTTGTTATTCTTTTCTAAATAACACACTGTTATTTACTCACCAATTATCACAACTCACAATTATCCTTGTTTTTATTTATTTGTTTAATTCCATAATCTCTGGCTTTTTTGGCGTCCGTCAGGAACTGAATTTCAAAATAAAAATAACCGGAAACAGACGTAGGCCTATAAGGGACATTTCGAGCATCATTGCGATACACAGCCACTGAACTGATTACCCAAGATCCTCAGCTATGGTTTAAGCTCGCTGATTGAATGTTTTAGCCACAATGCATGTAGGGATATGGTGTTAATGCAATATGAAATCCGAAAAACTTTTTTTTTTAAAGAAAATAATACTTTATTCAGAGTGTTCTTGCTTTTCTCTTTGAAAGTCATCACATAACGGCATTGTAATACACGGTTCGGCAGCATTACATATTACAGATCTGCCGTAGTTCTTTATTTCGAGAGCCCTGATGAGAAGACCTTTGGAAAAACTGGAAGAAATGCCGCCGAAACTGAATACTTGATGTGATCATAAATATATCAACAATTAAACAACATCTTCAATTTCTCTTCACACAATACGTCTCCTTGCAGTATCAACACTAATTCGGCTGACTTTTACATTTGATCTAATTCGTAGATAGGTTATATTTACACCATAACGGTGCACAGCAGATAGAAAAGGACTTTCTTTGAAAATAAGAATGTAAATACTGAGTCTGAAATAATATAGCAATATGCTGTAAAATTATGTGAAAACATGAATAAAACTACCAGGGCCGGGACATTAACGCGTTAATTAAGATTAATTAATTACACAAATTAATGCGTTAAAAAAAATAACGCACTTTAATCGCACTTATTTTTGCACAGCGGAACGTTTCTCACTGGATGAGTTTCAGGCGTACCGATTATACTGGAGCACCAACTAACGTTCATGACTTCAGCATGGGACTTCAAACAACAACAAACCACGGTGAACAATAGTCAAACATGAACGAACAAGCTGATGAGACCGCTTTGGTCGGCCCCGTGGATGGGAAATTTTGTTTTAAAAAACGGACGGATGGAAGCGTCGATAAGAGCACGGTTGAGTGCAAATTATGCAAAAATAATTTGCATATCACCGCAGCACATCAAGCCTAAAGTATCACCTAAATGCAAAGCATGTAGCAGCTAGCGTGGACGTTAGCCCAACTCCGAGTGCAAGGAACCACACCCTGACCCAACCCACACTCAACCAGATGACTGGTTTCAGGGCCAGGATAAGTAACTCCACGTCTGAGAAAATAACCAACTCCCTGGCTCACTGGATTGCACTCGACTGTAGACCACGTCTGAAGCAACATATGAGCTGCCATGCAGAAAGACAGTGACAAAAAGAATCCAGCAGCTTTATGACAATGAAAAGGAAGATAAAGAGAATTTTTTGGAGAAAGCCGAATGTGTTGCCCTGACTGGGGATCATTGGACCTCGGTAAGTAATTCAAATTACCTCGGTGTGACGGCACACTTTATTGACATCAAGTGGCATCTTCACTCATTTGCCTTGACCATCCAGAAGACCACCACTAGGCACTTTGCTGAAAACGTGGCAGAAGATTTTGAGTCTGTGGCAGAGGCCTGGGAGTCACACAAAAAGTCACCATAATCGGAACAGACTGTGCCCGAACCATGATCGCTGAAATGAGACTGCTCACATTCCAGCACATGCCGTGTGTTGCTCACGTGTTGCAAAGGACCATCACAGTTTGCCTTGCTGACAGCGGGTTCACAGGCACCTTGGCAAGATGTCGTACGATAGTGGGGCATTTTAAACACAGCCCCTCAAACACAGAGGAACTGCACAAGGAGCAAACAGAACTAGAACAAGACAAAGAGCCACTGATACAGGATGTTTCCACAAGGTGGAATTCAACACTGTTTATGATCTCTCGTCTGCTGAAGAACCAAGAGGCTGTGAAGGCTACTCTAGCCAAACAGAAGCACACGCTCACCATGTTGACTCCAGCAGAGTGGCACAGACTGCAGAGGCTTGAGACCCTCCTTAAACCATGCAGGTAAACACCCACCAACTGTTTTATTAATGGGATTAATTCATCATTGCTGTCCCTTGAAAAACGTTGTGAATTGACTATGATTGTGCAGTATAAATTAAATTGCTTTTCCAAAATGTATTGTACTGAATATCAATATCACTATGACTATAATATAAAGTTGCTACTGTTTTTAATCTACTATTAATTGGTACAATAATAAATCACTTTCCTAAACTATCCACTGCAGATATGTGACTGAGCTCCTTGGGGGTGAGACTTATGTCTCGTGCTCTGTTGTGTTACCTGCTCTTTGCCACCTGACCCGCACCATGGAGGTCTCAGATGACGACCCAGCCTATGTGGTGAGGTTCAAGGCTGCCTTTAAAGGACCTGTCTCAACGCCAAGATGCACTCAACCATGGATGGCTCAGGGTGGCTACAGCACTCGACCCGCGCTTTAAGGTAACATGTGTAATGGTCTTCTTTGTTTTTCTCTTTTGTTGCTTTTTGACCTCCTTTCCCCTGCCCCCCCCTCTTCTTCTCTCCCCCCTCTTTCTTTCTATGGAATAACAATATGATGGGAACCATGTACGAAAATGAATTTCACCCACCTTTTTACTCTGTAAATCTGTGATGTGACAATAAACCTGATTCTGATTCTAAGGACCTAAAGTGTTTACCAAGAGGAGAGCGAGGAGGGGTGTGGACCAGCGTTGAGGCACTGCTGCAAACAGAACCAGACAGAGCCACTCCAGAACCCACAGAGGAGCCAGCAAGGAAGAGGAGCTTCCTGCTGAGGATGAAGAGGGGCCCAACGGGGCTCTGGGCCGCTACAGGGCAGAGCCATCAGTGAGACAGACTGCCCACTGCAGTGGTGGTCCACTCATGAGGGGGCCCATCCACAGCTTTCTGCCCTGGCCCGCAAGTATCTGGGCAGCCCTGCCACTTCTGTCCCTTGCGAGAGACTTTTCTCACTGGCAGGTAACATAGTTCAAAAGAAGAGGGCAGCCTTGAGCTCTGAACATGTGAACAGGCTAGTTTGTCTCAGCAACTGGCTGAAAGAGAAGAAGCAGAATAAGTAGTCTTAGAGGTATCCTGAGGCCAATGGGCTTGTTACTGTAATGTTGATCAAACAGTGGCCTATGCAACAGAGATTTTATTTTTCATCAGGATATTGGAAGAATAGGAGGGATTGAGGTCAATCACTGGCACTTTTTTATTTTATTTTAAATGGTACACTTTATGTTGAACTATTTATTATGTTGTTGGTGCAACTGACACTTTATGTTGAACTGTTTATTGTTTTGGCCAAGGTTATTGAGAGAGTTGGACTGAAATTGATTATATTTTTTTTAAATCAACAAAGTCTGTTATGGCCTCTGAATCGAGAGAGATGTTTTCGAATAGTCAGGGTTTCCAATGTTCTAAATGTACTATATGAATATAGTCTATCAAGCCAAATATAAACGTGTACTGTTAAAAAAATGCCCCCCCTGAATGATAGAGAGAAAAAAGACAGAGTTTGAAGTGTACCGACCTCTGGTTTCTGATCTTCCGGGTCGGGGACCTTCTCCTGGTCATCCCAATCCTCCGGCTTCTTGGCTTCGGGGTCTTTCACTTTTTTGGGCGGCAGGACGTCCCAGTCCTCCTCCAGACTGCCAGACTCCACCTTCTTGTTGTCGATCTTCACCTCGTACGTGTTGTCGGGGTTCAGGATCTGCATTGAAAAAAAATAAACAATGTTTTGTTGCTTAAGCTTATGTATTCAGTCATTATTCAATGGTATACTAAAATCCATGTGAAAATTGCTTCTCATTGTTCTCAGGTCAAATATGTATATTTGATTAAAAATGCGATTAATTTCGATTAATTAATTACAAAGCCTTTAATTAATTAGATTCATTTTTTTAATCGAGTCCCGGCTCTAAAAACTACACATCTTCAGATGTTGTACATACACTGAACAAAAATATAAATGCAACACTTTTGTTTTTGCTCCCATTTTTCATGATATGAACTCAAAGATCTAAAACATTTTCTATACACACAAAATAACCATTTCTCTCAAATATTGTTCACAAATCTAAAAAAATCTGTGATAGTGAGCACTTCTACTTTGCCACTTCTCCTTACACAGCACAATGCCACAGATGTCGCAAGTTTTGAGGGAGCGTGCAATTGGCATGCTGACAGCAGGAATGTCCACCAGAGCTGTTGCCCGTGAATTGAATGTTCATTTCTCTACCATAAGCCATCTCCAAAGGCGTTTCAGAGAATTTGGCAGTACATCCAACCGGCCTCACAACCGCAGACCACGTGTAACCACACCAGCCCAGGACCTTCACATCCAGCATGTTCACCTCCAAGATCGTCTGAGACCAGCCACTCGGACAGCTGCTGCAACAATGGGTTTGCATAACCAAAGATTTTCTGCACAAACTGTCAGAAACCGTCTCAGGGAAGCTCATCTGCATGCTCGTCATCCTCTTCGGGGTCTCCACCTGACTCCGGTTCGTCGTCGTAACCGACTTGAGTGGGCAAATGCTCACATTCGATGGCGTCTGGCACGTTGGAGAGGCGTTCCCTTCACGGATGAATCCCGGTTTTCACTGTTCAGGGCAGATGGCAGACAGCATGTGTGGCGTCGTGTGGGTGAGCGGTTTTCTGATGTCAATGTTGTGAATCGAGTGGCCTATGGTGGTGGTGGGGTTATGGTATGGGCAGGCGTATGTTATGGACGACGAACACAGGTGCATTTTATTGATGGCATTGTGAATGCACGGAGATACCGTGACGAGATCCTGAGGCCCATTGTTGTGCCATTCATCCACGACCATCACCTCATGTTGCAGCATGATAATGCACGGTCCCATGTTGCAAGGATCTGTACACAATTCCTGGAGGCTGAAAACATCACAGTTCTTGCATGGCCAGCATACTCACCGGACATGTCACCCATTGAGCATGTTTGGGATGCTCTGGATCGGCGTATACGACAGCGTGTTCCAGTTCCTGCCAATATCCAGCAACTTGGCACAGCCATTGAAGAGGAGTGGACCAACATTCCACAGGCCACAATCAACAACCTGATCAACTCTATGCCAAGGAGATGTGTTGCACTGCGTGAGGCAAATGGTGGTTACACCAGATACCGACTGGTTTTCGGACCCCCCCAGACCCCCCCAATAAAGCAAAACTGCACGTTTCAGAGTGGCCTTTTATTGTGGCCAGCCTAAGGCACACCTGTGCAATAATCATGCTGTCTAATCAGCATCTTGATATGCCACACCTGTGAGGTGGGATGGATTATCTCGGCAAAGGAGAAGTGCTCACTATCACAGATTTTTTCAGATTTGTGAACAATATTTGAGAGAAATGGTTATTTTGTGTTTATAGAAAATGTTTTAGATCTTTGAGTTCATCTCATGAAAAATGGGAGCAAAAACAAAAGTGTTCCATTTATATTTTTGTTCAGTGTATATTTTCATCTTCAGGTGATGACATCTGAATAATGTCCCTGTACAATAAGATTCGAGCATTTTGTAATCCAGTGAGGAAATTCAAGACCAGTAAATATTGATTTATTAAACAACACTAAATAAAATGTTGACTCTGCTGCGGCTGTACCTCAAAGACAAAACTATTGTCTGATGATCTTTGTTGAACAAGGTCTGATTGTCCTGTACAATGTGGGGTATTTTTAAATACTTTACTAAACCACATTCACTGCTTCCCCTACCATAGTCTTGGAGGGGAGCTGCGCACCACCAACGGAGCCCCGCCCCCCCCCCCTGAAATTCAATTTTTTTTTTTATTATTATTATTTTTTTAATATATAGAGCACCAAATTGCAACTAATCTATATCTACGGTCACTTTTCACATTGAACATGAGCTCTTTTATTAAATAAACACTTTCATTTTAAGTTGAGTTTAGTGTTTTTGACCCTAAGAAACACTGATGCATTCCTCAATAACAATAATCCACAGCTCCTCTCTCTGCTCCAGAGGATTTAAAGAATATATCAGCAGTAAACCTAGGGGAAACACTGACATTCAACATTATGTTAGACACAAGTTAGTTATTACTCACATATCAAAGTCTTTTCATCTGCAAGATGGAAGAATAGCTGGGTGCTGCCTGGAGAGACTGATGAGGGACACAGGCTGGCGTCAGCAGCTTTCCACACAAAGCCATCACATCTTCTCTTCCATAGTCCTCACTGTCCACTGGTGCTCTGTCAAAAGAGTGAACATCACAGCTGTCATGGTAACCCTTTGTTACACAACATACAACCAACTTGCGTCAAAAGTGACCCAAATTAGTTTAAATTGTAAATATCTTTGCAATAAATTACTTCCAGGATTCCAGGTATTCCTCAATTAACCTGGTTTTGATCAACACCAATTCTAATTTTTATTTTTCCTTTCTTACTTTTTTAATAAAAATCATGTTTGTATTCTAAGGCACAACATGGGTAAAAAATTATCCATATTATTTAATTATGAGTGTTTCTTTAAATACATTGTTTTTGATGAACACAAATCATTATTTTAATTCTCCCGTTCTAATTGATGAACGAAAAGTGTATACCAAGTGTGATACAAATGCAAACAAATAAAGATACTGTACCATGAACCTGTATAGACCTGTAACAGTCAACTACATGAGGAGTTGGAAAGGCAATGAATTAATGAATTAATTAAAATGTCGAACTCGGACTTCATTTTAAGGACATTTCGGCCAGGGGTGTAGAGCTATATTTGTTTAAGCACCGGATTGGCAAAACAGGAGAGTGTGTGCACCAGTCTGCCTTGATCTATGAATTCATGTCGGTGACTCTCACAGTATCTGCTGCCCGCAGCTGTTTTATAGAAGAAACACCTCCTTCACTTCATGACATCTCTGCAGCACCAGGAGGCAGCGGGAGGGTTAACTCAGCCTCTGAGAAGACGAGCGCGCCGCGCAGTGCCTTTCACGCACCGCCTTTCACGCACCGCCTTTCACGCACCGCCTTCGCTGTGTTTACCTTCAGAATCATAAGGCTAAAGAGCGACCGCAGGCTGATGTGTTTTAACCACACCCACCTCGACACACACACACACACACACACACACACACACAATTTCAACGCAGACTTCTGTTCCTCCATGTTATCGTTTCACTGAGCGGACCCGCCCCCCTTTTTTTTCAAACGCTCTCTTTTTTGGTCCATCTGCGGCGGTAATAGGTTTTGTGCGCTGTGATGATTCGGCTGTACCTTTAGTAATGAATATTAAATGTTCATTTGATCATTGGTTTTATTTTGAAAACGTCGAGACCGGAAATACTGTTTTCAACCCGTAACTTTACATGGAGGCTGCCGCATACCTCAAATCATCTTCATAAGATCTATCTAACTATAGATCCTACATATCGACTGGACGTGGATTCTAAAAGTACAACATACAGGTCTCGCTAGAAATCTAATAAAAAAGCGTTTTAATGGCCAAACTATTCTACAATTTAGGATTTTCCAGAGAGTGTTATTTGTGAATAAACAGGAGCATGTTGTTTCTTACACGACCACTAGAGGTGCTACACTTTAAAACGTGGCTATGGGTCGTAATATAAGGAGCTTAAACAATCGACCTATTTGGTCATATGAGTTGGCGGACTTGTTGGTATCTAAAAGTATCTTGGTTGCAGAAAAAGCAAAAATCAGTAAAGTCATCTAAAAAAGATATATTTAAAAAAGTAATGTTAGTCAAGTTATCAAAACTGCATTGTTTCATCGAAACAGTGTTAAAATCACAAACTCTCCATTTAGTGTTTAATTAAAACATTAGTTCACAAGCCATACAACTTAAGAGAACATCCAGTTCACAAGCCATACAATTTCAAAAAGAACATCCTTAGTTAACAACAACTTCATAGGCGGTTTTAAAGTTGTGTGAAGTAATTAAACATTAAAATACAAGATCAGGGGGTCATTAAGATCTTTTAAATTATGATTACCCCTCTTCATAAAAGAGACTTCCTTATAGTTAATAAAGTAATTACACATTAGTTCACAAGCCATACAACTTAAAAAAAGAAGATCTTTAGTGAACACAAATCATATTAAAAACTAATCTAATTTAGAGAGGACTATAAAGGGTTTAGGTGACTTACTGAGTGAAAATTAATGGCTTTTTATTTAGTTTGAGCGTATTTCTTTTTTAAATTAACTCCACCCCCCTATATTTCTAGCATAGGATAACAGCAACATCAGGGGGTGACAGGAGGGGGGAGAGAAAGTGGGGGAGAAGAAGGGGTGTGAGACAGTCTCACGCACAACTTCAAAGAGACTGTCTTAATCAACACATAGATTAACATCCAAGGCTTATAACTTGCCGGCATGTTATAACACCTCAACCCTCACATCAAAGGACAGACATCAGAGGCTAATTAGATTAGACAACAAAGACTGTACGACATGGGGACATTTCACACCTACGCGCTATAACACATCACCCCTCACATGGGGGGTGTGACAGGAAGATGTGACAGGCAGGGGTGCGAGGGGACGGGGTGCGAGACAATCTCACGCACAACTTCAAAGAGACTGCCTTAATTAACACCTAGATTAACATCAGAGGCTTATAACATGCCGGTGCGATATCACACCTGCTTGTTATAACACCTCAACCCTCACATCAAAGGATAGACATCAAAGGTTAATTAGATTAGACAACAAAGGCGCTACTACAGGGGGGCATTTCACACCTACGTGTGATGACACCTCACCCCTCACATCAAAGGATCTCACACCTACGTGTCACGGGAGCACGAGTCAGTTCATTAATAGACCAACAAACAAAATATAGTACCAGGAGTAAATTATGAAGTAAAATAAAAACACATTAAGTGAGGAGTTGTGACAAGCGACATGGATTCATTAAAGCCACCGGAGACGCTAAAACTTTCGGGAAATGTCGACGGCAACTGGCGGACCTTCAAGCAGCAGTTCCAGCTTTACATCACGGCCATGGGACTGGAAACTAAGCCGGATGCTAGGAAGGTAGCGCTACTGCTAACTATAGCAGGCCCACAGGCGATAGAAGTGTACACTACTTTTGTGTATGAAGAGCAGGCAGACTGGATAAAGTGCTCGAGAAATGTGATGCCCACTGCTCTCCCAGAAAGAACGAAACATACGAGAGATTCCGTATGCAGCAGCATGAGCCTTTTGATAGCTTTCTCACTGACCTGAAGCTAAAAGCACAGTCATGCCACTTTGCTCCGCTGAGGGACTCCATGATACGGGACCAGATCGTTTTTGGCGTGGAGGATAAAAAGGTCAGAGAAAGGCTGCTAAGGGAAACGGAGCTGACAGGGGAAGCAGCTGTAAAAATCTGCCATGCAAGCGAGCTGTCCCAAATGCACGTCAGGACTTTCAGCGAGATGGCGGGCGCGGCTAACGTGAGTGATGGCGCAGCAGTTGGTGCGGTCTCCAGCCAAGGCAAATGGCGCGCACAGTCGCGGCCTACACAGCGGTCGGAAGAAGGGACATTCAGCTGTAAGCGCTGCGGCTCGAAGCACAAACCACGACAGTGCATTTGGTAAGCAATGCTCTAATTGCCAGGGCCAGAACCATTTTGCTAAGCAGTGTTTCTCAAAAGGAAATGAGAGGAAGAAAGGAAAGTCTGTAAACATAGTGGATGACGATGATTTAAGTGAGACATTTTTTGTTGGCATGGTGACTGAAACTGAGCAAAAAGAGGTTAATGCAATCAGAGAAGACAAATGGATAGCTCCACTGATGATTAACGGGACAATAATAACTATGAAACTGGATACTGGTGCAAAAGCAAACCTGATGAGCCTGTCTGACATCAAGGCAATGAAAGATAAGCCACAAATAAAAAAAAGAACACGGGCACTTAAAGATTATAATGGACAGAAAATCAACAGTTTGGGCGTGTGCATATTAAAGGTAACCTCAAAAGGTAAAGTGCACCACCTACTTCTCTCTGTTGTCGCTGATGGACTTGATTCACTGCTGATGATAAAGCATGTGAAGATTTGGAACTTGTCAAGAGAGTGTATGGCATCAACACCACTGTGAGTACACCAAATGACTCAATTGATTGTATGGTACAGAGTTATGCAGATGTGTTTAAGGGTTTTGGTGTGTTGCCCTTCACATACAAATCCAGCTCAAAGAAAATGCACAGCATGCACTTGCATGCTGCAAGAAGAGTTCCAGCGCCACTCAGAGATCGCTTAAAGAAAGAGCTCGACAGAATGACAATGCTCGGAGTGATACAAAGAGTTGAGGAGCCAACAGACTGGGTTAACTCCATGGTCTGTGTAAAGAAGACAAGTGGTGATTTAAGAGTGTGCATGGACCCAAAAGATCTTAATGAAAACATCAAGCGTGAACATTATCAGATACCCAAGCGTGAGGAAATCACAAGTGAAATGGCAGGTGCCAGCTTCTTCCCAAAGCTTGGTGCGTCTCAAGGCCTTTGGCAGCTGAAAGTGGATGAGAGCAGCACCACGTATTGCACCTTTAATACACCATTCGGCAGATATTGCTTCCTCAGACTGCCCTTTGGGATCATCTCAGCATCCCAAATATTTCACAGAGCGATGGAGCACATCATTGAGGGGCTGGACGGTGTTAGAGCATATGTTGATGACATCATTGTGTGGGGCTCAACACTACAAGAACACAATGAGAGGCTGGCAAAGGTGCTGGAGCGCATACACAAGTATGGACTCAAGCTTAACAAGAGCAAATGCGAGTTTGGAGTTCAAGAAGTTGTCTTTCTCGGAGACAAGCTCTCTGCACAAGGTGTACAAGCTGACCAAGAAAAGATCAGAGCCATACAGGATATGCCAAGGCCCACAGACAAGACAGGTGTACTTCACATTATGGGGATGGTCAACTTCCTAGGTACATTTATTCCAAACCTATCTGACATCTTGCATCCGTGAGCTCCTGCACAAAGAACATGAGTTTAAATGGACAGTCAAACATGAGCGGAAAACACTCAGACAGACACTCACAACTGCACCTGTATTGACATTCTTTGACCCAACAAAGAAGATTAAAGTTTCAACAGATGCTTCAAAGGATGGAATAGGCGCAGTGCTCCTCCAAGTTGAAGGCGAGCATTGGAAACCAGTGGCCTATGCATCCAGGTCAATGACAGACTGAGTGCAGATATGCTCAAATAGAAAAAGAATGTCTGGGACTGGTTTATGGCTTGGAGAAGTTCCACAGCTACGTGTATGGCCTACCTTCATTCACAGTAGAGACACATCATCGTCCACTTGTATCCATCATTAAAAAGAATTGAAGTGAAATGACACCAAGGATACAGCGTCTCATGATGAAGATGCAGAGATATGACTTTGAGCTGATCTACACAGCTGGATGGATGGCCTGTAGGTTCCTGTCCGCTCTTCTACCACACCAGAGGTGAACTGAGTGTCATGGATGGACTATTACTGAAACAACACAGTATTGTCATTCCACGCACATTGAGACCTGAAGTACTACAAAGAATATATGAAGGTCATCTGGGTGTTGAAAAATTCAAAAGACGGGCGAGACAGTGTTTTCTGGCCGGGAATAAATAAAGACATGGAGAGACTGATTGGTAGGGGGGCTAGTGTAGTACTTCGTGACCAGGGGCCTCATTTATAACGCCGTGCGTAGGATTCACGTGGGAAGGTTGCTTGCGTAGTAGAAATCCAAAAAATAGGTACAGAAATGTTCCGACATTTTCCGATTCACAAAACATTGCTTACCAGCAAGGAAAGTGCGTACGACACTTCCTACGGCGGTTTCCCTTTATAAATCACAATGGACTCGAAATGCGGTGCAGCTTTTGCGGGCTTCACGTAACGCCCATATTTGCCTATAAATAGTCAAAGAAACGCCCATTCATTCATTCTGACTGACTGCATGAAGGAGATCGCAGGAAATGACGACAGAACAGCTAAAAAAGACGTCTCACACCGTGTCAGATTCTGGTTCTTTTGGGAGGTATTGTTTGGTGGATGCCGTTTGAACCAGAGTCGCAGCATGGAGGTCGGATCGTCCCCAAAATAAATAAATAAGTGGTCCGAAAAAGGTTCATGACAAAAACAATACACATAGCCTTCCTCAGGCAGTGTGTTTGTACCGGGGACAGGAGACCCCCCTTGATGAGAAACTTTAAGAAATCGGGGAATCCCCCCGGAGTGGAGTCATGACGACTGGATCTGAATTATGTTTTTGTATTTGGTGGTTTGCGTCCCAGCTGTCGATCAGCTGTGCGCAGCGTCTCCACTGCAGCCTGTGCGTCTCAACCCTCCCCCCCCCAGCAACTCTATATCCACCAGTTAGAGGAAATACAACCAATGTGTTGTGTTATATTAGCTGTACAATTGACCACATATGGTGTTCTTAGTTTCCATACCTCCTGTGTTTTACGAGCGACTTATCAAGTTTGTTTGTAGCCTTTATTTAACCAGGTGAAGCCCCTTGAGATCAAAAGATCTCTTTTTCAAGGTGACCTGCAGGACATTAGTTACACATGTAACATAAAAACAACAGAACAACAATAAGGACAACATACAACATAATGTACAGGGTACAGTTTACAAAACTCTTTTCACAGAGACAGGTACCATGAGTATCAAACAGCATGTCACCCAGCCGAGTTTCAAAGTGATGCAGGGGAACCAAAGTGCTCAGTTTCAAACAGGTTTGCAGACTGTTCCAATTTAGTGGAGCTGCACGACTAAAAGCTTTCTTCCCTAAGACAGTCCTAGCACTTGGAACATTTAATTGAATAAAACCACATCATGAGATCTCAGGCAATAAGTACTTTCAATTCGTCGAGAGATCAGAGAGCAGGTATAAAAAGGTAGTTTACCCAACATGGCTTTATAAATGAACATGTACCAGTGACTGAGCCTCCGTACGAGTCTTGACAAATGGCATAAAACATGATTAAACGTGATAGTATATAAAACATGCTCGTATCTATAACCTATAGAGATGTAAAACGGCGTCAGTTTAGACGTAATTCTGTCCTCCTGCTGATCGCATCATTTATGAGAAAACATTTCATAACATTAACACAACATATTCGAGGTGGTTTTAAATAACATATCCGTATTTATTTATTTCTCCAAGTTATGTTTTTGTGTGCACTGAGGAGTCGCAAACAGGCGTTTGTTTAAACATTTTAAGATTGGCTTTAATCAATGTTTGAAAATGAATTCTTCATATATGATAAATGAGAGGTAACATTTTATTTATGGTATTATTTCCACATATTTCTCTCCATTCTTCCTTCTGCCAGCGGTGTCGCAGTTTCTCGTCTCTCCCGTTGTTGTGCTTAGTGCGTACGCATGGGTTAGAGTTTGCGTGGAGGACCGCACGTTTTCCCGTCAAGTTAGTATTTTATAAATCGCAAACATTGCGTAGAAACTGGCATACGCCATTTTTTTGAGCGTATATGCCTTTAGAAATGAGGCCCCAGCTGTTTTAGCGCAGTTCTCCAGTGAAGGGGGGAGTCTCCCTCCGCAGCCGGTTGGTGTAGTTTTGACCGACGTTAACAGCAGCCCTGTCTGTGCACACGGAGACCGACTCTGTCGTCCGGTGATCTAACCGCCTTCTGGAAAAGCTTCACAAGTACGTCGGTACGCAAATGTGCTTTGTGACACAAGTGACGGTACGCATTTCAGATTACCACATAACCTGCGTACCAGTTATGTGCACCCCTGTACTACAGCAAAAGTATTCTCCGTCGGGACTTCCTGCA